>NC_133617.1:180087816-180387816 GCF_048593235.1 Sminthopsis crassicaudata | reverse complement strand
TATGATGAAAAGGTCAAACTAATCCTTAGAATACTATATATCCTAGTCTTACTCTAATCTTTGATAAGTGTTGGGGTATTTGTCTTTCATTATAACTGGTATCTCTGTTTCCAGTTTCTTCTCTTTTACCCCAATTCATCATCTCCAGGGTTACCAAAATAGTTATTCCAAGGTATGAGCCTGATCTTGCTAAAAAACAAACAAACAAACAAAACAAAACAAAACAAAAAAAATCAGGAACTCCTTATTTCTCATATGATAATACATGAACTTCTCTGTTGGCATTTAAGATTTTCAATTTACTTTTCTTACTTTACTTGCTTCCAATTTACTTTTTAGCCATATATATTACTCTTCCCCTTTCCTTTGCTGCAACTGGGGATGAATAGCCTAAATCTAGGGTTGTGGTCGGGCCAGGTAGAACCTCCTTTTGATGAGATTAGATTCAGGGAACAAAATGATGAGATTAGGGTTCCTGCTGGTCCAGGAATTAAATGATGAGGTTAATGGCAGGTTTGGGGTTCAGGGAATCAAATAAAGAGGTTTGGCTCCTCTAAATCCCTTTAGGATTTAGTACAAGGTAGGGAGTTGTGGGAACCCCCTTCTGATGGTGCAGAGGTCCTTCATAAAGGAATTTATAAACCTGAAAAGCTAGACTGATAAAAAGAAGTTTATTATTGGCACTGGGAAGTCAGCCTTTGTTATGCATGAATAGAAAGGCTGAATTCCTTAGTTTCTAGTAGAGAAATCCCAATAGAGAGGTATAAACTCTCATTAGGGAAAAAGGTGAGGATAAAGAGAAAGTAATGCTTAAAGAGAATATCATTTCAGCAAGCAGAGATTGCTACTATGCCAGGGATGGCATATTAGCTCCTCTGCAAGAACTGAGCCCCAAGTTGCTATTTTTATAAGGAAATATGAGACAGAAGTTTCAATTGAATGATATTGCCTCAATGCTGTTATTGCCCCCAGGCCTAGATGAGACCACTTACTGGGAGTGGTTTTGAGCCAACAATAGGGGTAGAAAATCTTGGAAGTGAATATTTCAACTAGTCCCACCTTGGGGTGGGTCTCACAGAGGCAGGATTCAAGGAGAATTTCTCCTTGAGGAGTTTTCAGAGAGTTTCAGATCCCCTTCTCACTTTGGCTAATCAACTGTAAAATTTCAGTGAGATCATTTACACCTCAGAAAACAGAAATTGTTGATTTATGTCAATCAGTATTTTGTTTTGTTTTGTTGATTGTCTAGACTTAAAAAAACGTTGGAGGAAATGTTAATGTGGATTAAACTTAAAAGTGTATCATGCTGGACTACTTCCCCCTCCCCAAGAGGGGGAATTTATTAAATATTTATCAGCAGACCCAGGACATAGTGATAATGATATAATAAGAACTCTGTGTCTCTCTGATCTTTATTGGAGGGTGGGCCCCCTGGCCTGGGGAAATTCCCCACCAGATCCCCACCCACATAAGTCTCCCTAGTCTGGAAACCTGGTTTCCCTCAGGAATCTCTCACTTCCCAATTGTTCTGGGAATCGCTTTGGTCTGGGAAACAATCACCACCCTTTATTGATTTGAAAATTAGTCCCTCAAATTCATCTGGAGATCTCTACCTACCCTTGGTCCATAAAAACCCAATATAATCAAAGGCTGAACCCCAAACCTTTGCTAAAAATCACAATAGGATTTGGCCCACCCAGAGGTTGTTTCTTCTCAATGTATACTCATCTTTGCTAAAAACCTATCTTTGCTAATCCCTTTTGGAACAGCCCATTGAAAAGTTGTTTCTCAGTGTGATAAACCCATTTTTTGCCACAAATCTCACCTACATTTGGCACTGTGAATTCTTTCACAAGAACCTGCAACACCAGCCTGCTCTCACCCCTCATTTCTCACACCTCAACAGTACTTAGGGAATATTGTTTGGATGCTATAAAGAAAACTAGGTAGCTTATGTCTTTGATTCTAGGAGAAGAACACATTGTGCGCCTTTAGACCAAATCCATTCCCTCTCTCTTCTATCCCTTCCTTCTCCTGCTATAAGTGTATTTAGGAATGAAGTAGAAAGAACCAAGAACTAACTGCATTTGTTGTGATCTTCAACAACTTTGCCCAGTCACATTCACATCACTATTTCTTGAAATAACTCTCTCTCTTGCCATAGTTCATTTTGTGGTATTTTAACACACTAGATCATGCAGAGATCTTCCTATTCTCCCTCTATTCCTCCACTTTATATTGTGAATAAAGGAGGAAATAATTGTGTGTGAGTGTGAGGAGGGATAGAAGAAACCATACATCTTTTTTCCTCATGAGATACTAAGATTGTATTTTACTTCATTCAAGAAAGGGCAGGATGAGGCTTAAATATAACATCAAAATATTACATGAGATCATAGATCTGGAGCTAAAATGGATCTTAAATGTTATACAGCATAGCCCCTTCATTTCACAAAGGAGCAAACTGAGGTCTAAAGAGATTAACTGACTTGCCAAAATGATGTAATATAGTCTCTAGGGGAGACAGCAATAATTTTAAGGTCCCCTGACCTTAGGAGGCTTCTGTTCTAACAATCTGTCAGCAATTCTAAAATTTCTGGCTTTGGAATTTATGATCCTGGGTCCCTTTGATCCAAGAATACTATAGTTCTGTCAATGATTATAAAAGTCCTCTGGCCTAGGAATATAATAATATTTTTTCCCTTAGACTTTAGGGCAGATACATTAGTTATCCTGAGACTTTTGTTCTAACAATCTGTTTGTCAATAATTTCAAGTCTTCTAGCTTTAGAATATCCCATAAACATCATTGTCTGTTGGTCAGTTATAATCAAATTCTTGAGACCACTCTTTGGTTCTACTTCTAGGCCATAACAGCCTATCAATGACATAAAGGTTATCTCCAAGTTCCTTGCTAACTTCTCTTGAAATTTAGACTGATTCAACTAGCCTTACAATTACAATAAATTTTGTCCCTTTGCAAATTCTTTTAAGACATCTTGAGACACCAGTTTGTGATCCCCAACCTTTTGTAGTCCCCTTCCCAACCTCAAAATAAAGTCACACAGATAGAGGCAGGATGTGGCAGGCAATAATAAAGGCAGGGTGTGGCCTCAGACTATATGATTAGAATCTGGGGCTCTTTCCAATGCACTGTAATGCCCCTAATACACTACAAAGCTTCGTTTTCTAAGGACTTTGATTATCTCTTTTGCAAAAGATAAAATGCATTTTCTGGACACAGATGGGATAAGAACTTATATACACTCATCTTTGAGGGATCAAAGGAAAAAAAAGATCTTTCCCATATAACTCCCTAAAGAGATATGAGAAAACTAAGGAAAGAAACAACTATAGCTCTGGAGAGCCAGTGGCTCTTTTTTGGTTGAAAGCTATGGTTAAATTCTTAGTTTACAAAAAAGATTGCCATTAAAGAGAAACAAAAGTTCATGGACAATGATACCACTCAGAAAAATAACTCAAGGATCACAAGGAAATGGAAGACTTGGGAGTGAAAGCCATTTCACTACTGCTACCTTTGTAGCAGATCCAAAAAATTTTCTTTCTGGGGCCCACACAAAAAAACAATAAAGGGACCAAGAAAAACATCAATAAAAAAGACCCTAAGTGATAGAGAACTGTCATGATTTTGCTGATTGCTTAAATCATAGAATATAATTCATTCTAGGATTCCACTGGTGTAGGTAAAAGGGTCCCCTGTTACTGTGCAAACACTAAATATACTTATAATGTTCAGGTGCTTTTATAACCAATAAAATTTTCTATTTCCAGGGATTTCTACTTTCTTCCAGGGTCTTACACAGTCTTCTGGATGCTCTGGATCCTTCTCAGAAAAGAAGCAACCTTGGGGCTCCTGGTTAGGTGGGCTCCAACATTTTTATGGACTTCACTTTTACCTCAGGCATGCATATCAATTTTTAGCCTTATGGTACTATTTTCCTAAGCTTGGAATCCTTCAGGAAAGAAAACAAACTTAGGATTGTAAAAAGGCAACTTCCTTTTCCTTCTAGTATTACCTAAATAATTCATGGTAGTAAGAGAGCAAAGTCTTTGGACCCCTATTCTTGATTTTAGTCTCTTATTACTTTGTGTGTGTGTGTGTGTGTGTGTGTGTGTGTGTGTTTTGAGGAGGTTTGGAGAGGAGTTATGTATGAAATCCTTTCTTTTTCAAGTGACTGTATAGCCTAAGAATTCCACCTTCTAGTCTCTGCTCCAAGATCCTAATGGTAGGCTGTGAACATGATAGATTTTCTCCCTACCTGCCCTCAGGTAGGGAGACTTGTCCAAATTTTTTCTTAGCTCTTCCAATCTCTCCAAATACTCCAAAAAAGAAAGAGAGAGAGAGAGAGAGAGAGAGAGAGAGAGAGAGAGAGAGAGAGAGAGAGAGAGAGAGAGAGAGAGAGAGAGAGAGAGAGAGAGAAGCTTAAAAAGCCATCAAAAGTCCAATTATTGATCTAGCATAAAAAAGAGGCTATATCCTGCAACAACCAAGGCCACAGAACAGATAAATAGCAGAAGTGTCCCTGAAATCTAGACTTCAAATGATATAACCATAGATTTTAAGGCACTTCTGAGTTTGACTAATCCAGCCATCGATGACATTAGCTGTGTGACCTTGGAGAAATTGTTCTCTCTCTAAATCTCGGCTGCCTCATGTTCAAAAAGGGGACACTTGTTCTACTTAGAGCACAGGGCTGTTGTGAAGCTCCAATGAGATAATACACGGAAAACAATCTGCAAATTACAAAACATAATTGTTATTATTTTATAGATGAGGAATAAGAGGCACAGGAAATTGAGATTAGCCAGGGCCTCATAGCTAATAGGAACACCAGATCTAGACCCTGCTTTAAGATTCCCATGATGGGAAGTACTTTGTAGACTGAAGAAAAGTGCTGGGCTTAGAATCAAAATGAACCTAAATTCAAGAATCCACCTCTGAGGGTTATTGTGAGGATGAGATAATTATGAGATGCTTAACACAGTGTCTGGCACATAGTATATACTGTATATTATTATACTATGTATATAGTACATCTTATTATTACCTTACAAGGGAGCTAAAGGATTAAATGAAATAATGCTTGCAAAATGCTTTGCCAGTTTACAGTACTTCATAATAAATGTCAATCTTTCTCCTATCATACATATTGTCTCTTAAGTTTGCTGCAGTTATTAAAATACAGATTTAATTATGTGCATACTGTATTTTATTTTTTTACAATCATGGACATAAGGCTAATGTAATTAGTGCATTTAGGTTGTGAAAATGGTTAAATTGATTAGTTCAGCTGTGCTTTGATAGGGATGAGTAGGAACATATAGATATGTGGAAAGTTCAATTTGCAAGATATATTTTAGACACAACAGTTTTGTTGGTTTTATGTTACTTTTCTCCTGTATACATACTTATTGTTATAGGCATATAGTGCAGACCACAGTGTCATGGGCATTTTACGGATCTTACCTCTTGGGGCTGTTGGTACTGAGATGCTAACAAGAGGAAAGCTCTTTGTGCTTGGAAAGCACTGTGCACCATCTCTGCCTGGAGAAGGAAAAAAAAGGTGACAGGTGAGATCATAGAATCACAGGGAGAAAGGAGATTCAGAAGCCACATTTTCTAACCAATAGCTGACCAAAAGTTGCCCTGTATTTCTCTTCCCCTTTCCAAGGGTCGTTAACCTTTCACCTTAAGATCTCCAGGAAAAGAGAATCCTTTAGTTTCTAGGAAGTCCCAAACCACGGTTGTCAGACCTAATAACAATAAATACTAAATTCTAATGCTGGCTGGGATCAAAATATGGATCTCCTTCTGCAAATCTCATACATTTGTTATCAAACTCAAATGATTTAATATATTTAAAGTACTTGGTAAATCTTAAGGAGCTATATAAAAGTAAAATATCATGGAATAGTGTAGGTATATTAAAGGTTTACTGATTTGGGGGTATATTGGATCTTATAAATATATATATACATATTTCAAAGTCAATTTTGAACTGCATAATTGCTAAATTTGTAAGTTCTGGTTTATTTTCCCACTGTTTATGATAGAGAAGTTTTATTTTTCTAACCCAATATCATATTAAAGAACATGACTAAATAAAGTAGCTTTTTGATAGAGAAATATACTAAATAGCTTGTAAGTATAGGATCCCCTTCCCCCCCCACACACTTAGGATTTTCTCTGAATTTGAATTCACATTCATGACTTTGCTTTATAGAACTGATTACTATCCTCAGGATATAAAGGTATACTCTATGGTATCATACACCTAAAACTAACTTCTACTAGACTGATTCCCAGGTAATGAATTTAATAAACTTTTTAGCAAAGTCATTATCCTAAATTAAAGCAATTGATACAAAACATTCTCCCCAAAATCTGAGGAGCATTTTCTTACAAATATATGCAGCTTCAATGGGAAGAGTGGACTCAAATGTAGTGTACAATGGCAGTCAGGTACATAGGATACATATTTTGCAAACTCCTAGTTATGAAGCCTGGGAGTTCTTTCTATCTTTGTATAACTTCATAAGTCTTTTTTTTTCCCCTCTTGTGTTCAATTTCTTGTCTTTTTGCAATCCTATGGGTCCTTAGCTATGAATCTCTGTTTCCAACTAGATATACTGCCTCCTACTCATTTAGTAAATCTGATGTAACCATTTTGGTGGAAATAAGATCAAGTCCCCTTCTCACCCTGTTGCTTTCTATTATAGGTGAAGGGATTTTATCTCCAGAAAATGCCTTAACTCTTCAATTGCTAAATAGCTTCTACAGTTCACACACACACACACACACACACACACACACACACACACACACACACACACACGTGCACAATATACATATACATATTTATGTATATATGTACCCACATATATGCCCAAGAAGGAAGACGGATTCTCTCAGCTAATCACAAGATGTTTCCTATATGATATTAGTTGCCTTTATGCAATAGTCAAGATGCTATAATATTTTCAAACTGATTAAGACTTATTCACATCCTGTTATAGGGTTGTAAGAAAATTCCTTAATATTTCATGATTACTTTCTGAACCTTCCTAATCACAGAAATTGAAGTGTGTATATGTGTGTGTGTGTGTGTGTGTGTGTGTGTGTGTGTGTGTGTGTGTGTGTGTGTGTATAAACTCTCTACTTTACATAAATGAATGGAAAAAAACTTCAAAGGAACCTAAACAGTGAAATCTTTTTAGTGATGATCCCTTGTTGAAGTTACCCAAAAGGCACTGCATGAAAGACTGAAACAGTTGCTATGGGAACAATAACTTGGGATTTCCTGGTTTGTGTAGTTAAAATTTTGGTTCAGAAATGGCACTAACAATCTTTTGTATTTGTCCAAAGATTTATTTATAGGTCATATTCATTATAGTGCTTTAAGGTTTACAATTTAGTTAATTCATAATAATCCTGTGAAGCAGACAGTATAGTTCTTATCCTCTCTATTTTAAAAATGAGGAAAGTAAGACTTAGGAAAATAAAACCAGAGTCTATACTCAAATTTAAATGCTTTTTCTCTGTGTCCAACACTTTCCCCTCCGTGTTATGCTGAATTTTAGGTCCTTCCAAATTGATTAAGGACCTCATATCTTCTTGTGGGTCTGTAGGAAAATTCACTGACACTTAACATTCTATGATTATTTTCTTTACTCTCCTTTTCCCTAATACAACCTTTAATAAAGTGAGGATTAGTTAAGCAATTATCTGGTAATTTCTATTACCATATAGAGGGACAACTTTATAAGCTTGTTCTTTAGACTACTTTTTCCCCCTAATAGCGGAACTTTATTTTGGGAGGATGGGATGGTGATAAGGGTATTGATAACTATGATAAAAACTTTCACTTTGTCCATGATAAATTAGCCTATATGAGGTTTTCTTTGAATTATCCTTACACTAAAACTCTGGAATTCTGGGCTTGATTGGCACAGAAGAGACCACAATCAAACAAATTATTCTAAAGCCAAGCAATTCTCAACAGAGTTCCTAAGAAATATTTCAAATTACTTCCATTCAATCTTCTGGAAGATCCTAATGGAAACTTTATTCTTTTTTCTTTTCATTGACTGATTCATCTGCTGCCCCTTTCTTTAGAACCTACTGAGTCACTTAATCAGGTAACATCATATTTACAGACAATTTCAGTGAACCTGCTGAATCTGATAATGAGGGACAGACAATTTGGTTCACTCAGTTAGTTTAAAACATTTTAAAAGGAAATGCCAAACATGCAGGTTTTTCAATAAAAAAATAATTTAGGGGGCTTGCTAAGCTTGGTCATCACAAGATGAGACAGATAGGGAAAAGAAAGAGAGAGAGACATACACAGAAAGAGAAAGAGAGAGACAGAGACAGAGACAGACAGACTGATAGAGAGAGACAGAGAGACACAGAGAAAGACAGAGAGAAACACACACACAGAGACGGAGAAATAGAGGGAGAGACAGAGAAATACGGGGGGGGGGGGAAGACAGAGAGGGGGAGAGAGAGAAAGACAGGGAAGGAGGGAGGGAGAAAGAGAGAGAGGGAGAAAGAGAGAGAGAGAGAGAGAGAGAGAGAGAGAGAGAGAGAGAGAGAGAGAGAGAGAGAGAGAGAGAGAGAGAGAGAGAGAGAGAAATCCATCAATAATCACTTTAACAACTAGATATCACAGGTGGTATAATTTCTACTGTTCTTTCATTCTGGAGTGACAAGGCCAGCAGGGTATAAGCAAAAATGATTTCTTCAAGTTAATCTTCTCTATAGAGTACAGTTTCTAGTATGGAAGGCTATTTGAATAGTTTCTGAGACTGTTTAGTCAAAAAAGCTAAAAAGGTGAACTATGGTGTATTCAGAGAAATGACCAAAGCTCCCAAAGTATATAAATACTCTTTTAGCTAACATTCTTAAAGTGCTTGTAGGTGTGTTTACCATACATATTACCTCATTTATTTTTTTCTTCACAACAATCCTGTAAAGTAGATGTTATTATTCATATATATATATATATATATATATATATATTCATACTATTCCAATAAACTATCAGGAAAGTAAGGCTGAGAAAAGTTAAAAATTCCAGGCAAGGAAATAAATTAACAGATTGTTTTAGCAGTCTGGAAGAGAGATGAGGGTCTGTTTGTATAAGAGTAGTGTCTACATGAGTGGAGAGAAGGGGACATTTGTAGGAGATGTGAAGATAGAAATAAGATATGAGAAATGATTGGTTATATGATATGAGTGAGAAGGATGATACCAAAGGTGACTGGAATGATACTGGTATCCTAAAAACTAATAGAGAAATTCAGGAAAGAGGGGAGTTTAGCAGAAAGATCATGAGCTCTAACTTACATGTCCTGAGTTTGAGATGCCTATGGGATACCAGTTGAATTAAAAAAAAAAAAAAAGATGTGAGAGATAAAGACTTTGATGCATGAAATAAAAATCCTAAATCTTTTTGCTTTGGGAATTCTTTTCCCATCAAAAGTCTGTGGATATAGTTCTAGAGTAGAGACACCTAAATCCCCCCCAAAAAACTAGCCCATGTCTGAATGCAATCAAACAAAATTAAAATATAATTGGAAAGTATTTAACAAAATAAATAAAAATACAATAGCATATAAATAACATTACATTTTAAAAGCAAGTCAATAAATGGCTCAGTGACCCTTATATTTTGGCATCTGATCTTTTGAACTGAATTTGATACCACTGTGCTATAGAGTAGGGCTTCTTTTTCTACTTGTAATCTCTTTTCATTTGAGAATTTTTATGTGACCTTGAAGCATAGAAAATAAATATAAAAATCAAACATTTGCTGATAACAAATCATAAATTGACAACACTCACATTGATTTATGACCTCATGTGGGGTCACAAACCACAGCTGGGCTATAGAGAACCATTCCAATAACAATTTAAGAGAATTAACCAAATCAACAAGCATTTATTTATTTATTTTTTATTTTATATATATATATATATATATATATTTATAATATTATCCCTTGTATTCATTTTTCCAAATTATCCCCCCCTCCCTCTATTCCCTCCCCCCGATGACAGGCAATCCCATACATTTTACATGTGTTACAATATAACCTAGATACAATACATGTGTGTGAATATCATTTTCTTCAACAAGCATTTATTAAGCATCTACTCTGTATTAATCTTCCAATCAATATCTGGATAGGCTTTGTTGGGTCAACTTTATCAATATATAGAATAGAAGCCTTCCTATGTGTTATGATCTAAGGAAATCAGAAAAGCTTCTTCTACTTTCAACCCCCAAATAACTCTCCAAAAGTGTAAAACACTTTACACTCTGCCAAAGTGTAAAACAAGTTATTAGAGAATGATTTTTTAAGTCTCTTCAGTGTTTTTGGTTTTAAAGAGTATACAAAACCTTTGGGTGAGTGATACCTTAGGCCTTTATTAGTTAACAGCTTGGGAATGAGGAGTGGCACAAGAATTAGTTGACTTCTGAGAGCATGATATTTGACTTTGAGGGAAAAAAAATAGGTTGAAAAAAATTGAGGATACTGAAGACAAAACTAGAAATTTTGTGAAGGTTCATACTTAAAGTTACCTTATAATGGCTTTGAGTTGTCTACATCAGTGCCTTTGAAAAAAAATAAGCACATAATAAAAGTTGAAGTCAATTATATGGAAGGATACACAAGTCCAATGGTATAGGTGATCAGTCGTTGAGATGATAAGGAAAGAGGCAGTTTTTCTCCCTATAGTATTAACAAAGGACACTTCAAGTATTAATAAAGGACACTTCTCTTCTTCAATATTCACACACCATTGGGATATATGTTTAGTTATGGGTCTTTAATGATTTTACCTGTGATTTGGTTAAAGACATAAATGGCTTATTTATACAGTTTGTAGATGACATGACACTGGAAAGAAGAGTGAACAAAACAGATAAAAGAATCAGGATTCCAAAAAGATCTTCACAGGAAGAATACTAGAACAAATCTAATATTGTGAAACTCTATATTGGTAAGTGTAAAGTCTTAAGTTTGGGTTAAAAAAAAAAATCACTTTTCCAGGGATAAGATATGGAAGACATGGCTAGACATAGTTTATCTGGGAAAGATAAGGATTTTTAGTAGATAGTAAGTTCATCATGAATCATTAGAATCATATGCAGTCAAAAAAAACTTCTTTGAAAGTGTCTTGGAGTATGGAATTAAGAATACCACTATACTCTGTCTTGGTCAAAACACATCTGAAGTGATGTACTCATGTTTGGGTGCCTCATTTAGAAAGGACATTGGTAATATGGAGTAGCTAAAGGAGGGCATTAAAGATGGTGAAAGGTCTAGAGAATCTAGAGGATTACTAAATGAGGATAGAATAAAGGAACTACAGAATTTAGCTTGAGGGAGAGATTTGATTAGAAAGAGCAGCTTGTCAAGGATGGTAATATGAAAGAGAGCTGAATTTGTTATATTTGGCCCCAGAGAACACAAGTAGGAATGATAGCTGGAAGTTGTAAAGGCACATTTAGGTCTGATGAAAAACAATTCTTACCTACTAAAGTTGGCCAGAAGTGACCTGGTATTCCTCAAGTGGTGATGAGTTCCTCCTAGAAACCTTCATGCAAAGGCCAAGTGACTACTTTATTGAATGATAATAATCAGACTATATGGTCTCTGAGGGCCCTTCAACTTTGAGATTCTATAATTCTGTACTACCATTTGCGTATTTTTGTCAGATAAAAATTGTCTAACACTAACCTAGAATAGCTTGATTTAGTAGGTGGGCTAATGAAAAGAGTCTAATTCACTTTTATATAATATGTTGAAGCTTACAAAGTATTTTCCTTATAGCAACTATGTGAATTGAGTAATGTCAATGATATTATTAAACTCATTTTAAAGATAAGGGACTAAGGCTCAAAGAGTGAATATAACTTGCTCATGGTATTTGGCTACTAGCCATGACCTTAGGAGACAAGTCAGTTTGGGTCTCATGCCCTACTTCCGACAACTTATTGAACCTTTTGAAAATGCCTCTTGATAATAAATAAATTTCTTTCATTTATCCAGCAGTCAGAAAGTTATTTGTTGAGTAGTTAGCTTGTAAAGCACCTACAGGAGCTTACAGGAAACAAATATATACCCATGGAAAAAAAATCATGAAAATTAAGCTGTGGGGACAATATAAAAATAACACAGCAAGCAATAAAATGCTAATTCTGTAGGTCAGCTTATTATAAACAAAGCCCTGATAACGGATTGTTGAGCTCAACAGTCCATGCAGGGAAAATAAAGATTTCTTGTACTTTTCAATAAATAAAGATAGAGAAATCAATTCTGATCCTTTATGAATAAACAAGTTTTATTTGTGGATTTTAAAAAAGAATTTCTTGGTCATCCCTACTCACCATGACTTAATGTGTTCTCTCTCATTTTGTTTGACAAGGAGCCTGCAACTCCCTGGGACAGTTGGGTTTCTGATGTACTGAGTATGCTCCTAGTGAAATAGAATCTAAAATTAGAGTCTGACTAGGAGAAGGAAGGAATAATATCACACACACTGGTTATTTAAAAAAAAAAAGTCTGCTGGCAAAACTTCATTAAAACATAAACATTGTTAATTTAAAGGTGCCAGTCTGCTCAAATACTAACTGTGTCATACAAGAGGGCTAATTTCAGATTCTGCCTTAAGCATTAAAAGATGTATCAAGGGGGCAATAATTTTTTTTTATTAGCTAATTGTTCTAAACTAGAATTCCTTGTGTCCTTACATAGTTTCCTGTAGTTTTAAAAATAAGTCTGTCTGCCTTAGCAGAGGAGAGAGGTGTATTTATTTAACAGAGTAAAGTAGTTCTGCAGATTGGAAAATGAAGAAAGAGGAGGTGTAGTGGGAATGTAAATGTTAAACTATAAGAACTAATCTTTTTTCCCCCCTCAAAGGTACTGATAATACATGAGGGCCATCCATCCATTGTTATTAGAATTGTTATCTAGGCAACTGCCAGATCACATGAAGGCATCTGATGCACAGTACTGACAATATAATGTGTATTTCAATGGACTATTTGTTGTTTCAATACTTGTAGATGTTTCAAATATATTTTTTTCTAAGCTTAAGGAAAAAATAACCTACAATTTTAAAAAATGTGATTCCTAAACCCAAAGAGGGAATAAAATATATCAATCTTTTAAAAAAGAAATACCTTTTGAGGAAAAGGATAATGAATGGTGGAATGCAATTTTAATCTAATTTCTTCGCAGTTCAAAAGCAAAAGTATAAATACAAAATAATTAGCAGTGGAAAGCACAAGAATTAAGAAGAGATGGGGAAAGCTTTCTATGAAAGATGGGATTTTGTAGAGGGTCACAGACAGTGGGGGAACTCTGGATAAGGTATAAGACCCTTCAGCTCAGAGGGAACCTGCTGACAATGTCTGGTTTGGTTCCCTATCTCCCCTAAGGGCTCTCCGCCTTGGGGGGGGGGGGAAGTTGCAGGAAGGTGATAACCTGTGTTCTACTTGAAGCAGAGCTACTGACTGTAAGAGAGACATTTACATATTAATAGCAGGATGCTTATAGTTAGCACATGCTCAGTGTGCTGCAGTGATGTAATTGTACTAAGATATTTAGAGGCTGAGAGGACTTGAAATAAATGGACTCCATGTTTGACCATCCTTGTGAGTCTCTGCCTTCATCACTCCTGCACTAAGACCAAGGACTTGGGTTGGTCCAGAGATCCTCCAGAGAGCTATTCCAGATGTTACATTTTGGCACCCTAGTGTGGGGGCTCTAGAAAGCACAGTATATTTTGGCACCCCAAGTTAGGGGCTCTAGAAAGCACACTCTAGGATTTAGTTGGTACTTAAAGGAATCCAGATAAGTCAATTGTGTGAAACTGAGGAAGGAGAATGCTCCAGGCGTGGGGAACAGCTAGAGAAACTGTCTGGACATGGGAAATGGAATGTCTCATTCATGGAACAGTCATGATTCATTATTGTTTTTACTTTTTACATTCCTGGATCTAATATTCTGGGAATTCACAGTAATTGAAATGAAATAATGAAATTACTAGACATTGGCTGTTCTCTGTATATAAGATTATATCTCCTATCTCCAATCTCCATGCTTCCATACCAACTCCCACCCTCATCTACCTCCACTGCCCCACCAATTGCCTTGCATTTCTTCCACAATTCTGGGTTTTAGAATCCATTATCTCCCTTCAAATCTTACCTAACTTATCACTTCCTAGATAAGCCCTTTTTTTGACTCCTTCCAAGCTTCCATAACTGTTCATATTGATTTTTTGACATTTGTTGCTTGCATATTTTGGTTTTTACTTACATGTATTACTGTTGTTTCTACTGATAGACTATAATTATGATTTCTGTATTTGTATTCCCAGCACTTAGCACATTTCCTGGCACATAGCAAGTGCTTGATATATCTTTGTTGACCAATTTATTGATGGTGACAATTTGACTTGTGAAAGTCTGTTAAATTTTTCCATTTTCTGTCATTTCTGTTTTGTGCCCATTTGATCCAGGGAATAACAAATATTATGTAACAGAACAAAATGTAAGTGCCATAGAATCACACAACCATGGAGTTTAAGGGACCTCAGTGTCTTGAGGTTTGCACCATAAGAAATAATGAAGGGACAATTTCAGAGACTTGTATGGAAAAACACACACACACACACACACACACACACACACACACACACACACATACACAGTAGCAACAACAGTATAAAGAAAAACAAATTTGAAGGAATTTAACTCAGTCAATTAATGATGACTGGTCATTATTATAAAGTACAATTTTACTAATTAAAATAACACAACAAAAATTTAAAAACTACTATGGGATATAGATGATGTTAATATGTGTTTTTCTAACTTAATACAAGCCTGTAGAAATCCTTATTTTTGACTGAATAGTTCTTATTTCTATTTGAGTTTGACATTGATATTACCAAAGCCTGAGTAAAAACTTCCCTTTTACAACATACCTGAAAAGAGGTCATCAAGGCTTCAGTGAGGAACAGTCTATTACTTTTAGAACTTATCAGGCTATTTCTGAAAAAATCCAAGCTTGTTGCCATCTCTAAGTATTTGCTAAATCCAATGGCCTTTTCTCAGTTCTTTATTCTACTTGATCTTTTCACACCTTCTGACACTTAATCACCCTTTCTTACTCTACAATTTTCTTCCTTTGCAAAGTCCTTTACACATGTACTGTAATTATTAAGCCTCATAAGTCTTATTTTATAATTATTACCATTTCTAGATTGTAATAAAGAAACAATTTATATTAATAAAATACTTTATTAACTAGAATAGATTACAAAAGAAATAAAAGCTTAAAAAACTTTGGCATAAGCAAATTGTACCACCAATAATCTTACTCTGGAAAAATAAGAGTTAACTACATTTTTGTTGCTTAACATCTTACTGATATTTTAAATGGTGTTTAGTAGGTAGAAAAAAGAACAAAAAAGCCTAAGTGTATATTCTGAAGTGCTCTATTTACCTTCTGCGACCTCCTCTATCTAACTTTTTCTCTGCTTTATGGAAAATAATCCCAACTTTTGTTCTTGGCAAGGTAAGTAATAGAAAGGGAACACTTCAGGGGTTTTAGTGAATTGTAACTGTTCTGTTCAAACTGAAAAATCTCTGGATAGAAAGAAGAATCATTTCTTAGATTGTTATCCTCATTTTTGCCTTTAAAGACTATTTCTTGGGGGATAAAGGAGGTTTATTAAATTAACATTAAGAACTCATCCACTATAAGTCTCCAAAGCAAACATTAAATCTATTTCTTATAACTACTGTATTTAATTAAGTTGGCAGGCTAGCCCACTAAAGCTAGTTTTACTCATAGCTAAAATACTAAAAATCTGTAATAAAGGTAGGACATAATACTTTTGAAATTAGCTCTCACTATAGAAAAACTAAAAAACTAAATTAGAGGTAGTTAAATGCTAATATTTAGCAAAAGTGCTAATATCCTAATTAGGATACAGATAAATACGGACTTAAAAAGCTTGAAGTAATGACTAAGGAGATTTTGAATTAATAATATATACATTTGTTTATTTGATATGCAAAGAATTCAAAGAATTGAAACATTATTGTCCAGAAAATGAGTCTAGGAAAGGAATGAATACAGGAATGTTACAAATGCTACTTTCCTGTCATGTCCCTGGTTAAAACATCTTTTCACTGTTCCCTTATCACATTTTCTGATCTGTACTAACATTAGTGCAAGTACTGAACTGCTAAACAAAGCTTAGCACCTTAATTTACTTAATTTCAAAATTCTGTATGAGAGGATCAGACATATTTTATATATATATATATTCCCCTTCCTTTTTCTTCTCCCCAACAATTTAATTTTGAATTTATTTAAACCTTAAGGGATTTAACACACTGTACTCACTTTCTGTCAAGAGTTATTTCCACTAAGTGATGGAAAAAGGAATAAAATTCAATTTTTTGAGCTTTTTACCTCAATTATATATTTATTGGCCTTTGAGATATCAAACTGTTATACTGAAAAGTTATTTAAATTATAATATGTATTTATTCAATTAGATTATGAGATTCCTAGGTTGGAATCATTTTTTACAAGTGTTTTTTATTTCTCATACTGTCTTGTGTACCAAGTAGCATATAATAATGGAAGAAATACTGGATTTGTAGTCAGACATCTTTGGTTTCTTCTTATTATTATTTTTATTGATATTATTAGATACTTACAAAATGATTTAAAGCTTGCAAAAAGCTTTGCAAATGGGGCAAACATACCTTACAACAACCCTGTGAAGCAGATACTAGCATTTGTTTAACTAAGCATTTATTAAGCACCTAGTATGCACTAGAAACTATGCTATGTATTGCAACTATGCATTTATATGTGCTATGCATTTATTTTACAGCCACTTTTCTGTCTTAGTGGGTAGCAAGCTTCATTCTCAATACTCTAGAATAGTGGTGTCAACTTAAATAGAAATAAGAGCAATTAAACCATATACAAGGTTCCCTGAAGGCTACATATTGACTTAGAAAATCACATACAGGTCCTTGGCAGCATTTGGGTGTTAATTAAAGAAATTATAGCTTAACATTATATTCCAGTGGATGAAAAATTTTTCTTAAATATTTCCTAATTACATTTTAATTGGAATGTTTGCATTGCTTTAACACATCTACTCTACAATTGTAATTAGTCATTTAAGGAACTAAAGTTTTGTACACTTTCAAATTTGTTTTTCATTACATTGTTATTGTTATTTAATTGGTTCTATTCACTTCACTTTGTATCAGTCTATACAAATCTTCTCAAGTTTCTCTGGTTTCTCACTTCTTATGGTGCAAACCTCAAGATACTATAGCAATGCAAGTTGTTACTATGTATATGTCAGAAGGTCATATACAATCTGTATCCAGAGAAAGAAATGATAAATAGAAGTACATATAGAATGATTTCATACACACACACACACACATACATATAATGTGTGTATTTGTCTATAAATGGATATACATACGTGTGTGTGTGTATGACAGAAGCCATTTCTAAGGGGGAAAAATTTATATGATAAATTTATCATATATTTAAAAAGAAAAACAAGTATACAAAATAGATTTGTGATTTTATTGGAAATCTTTTTTATTATTCTACTATGTTATGGAAATTCTTGTTTTATATCATAAATTTAAAAAGGTCAATAAATTTTTTGAATGAATGAAACTAATAAGTTTATAGGCAGAAATGAAAAGAGAACAAATTCATCACTTATGACAAACAAAAATTCTAGAGCAGATTATATGTGTTTAATAACTATGTCTACCCAAAAATCAAACACAGAGACAGAAACTCCCCAACATATGAAAATTAACTTTATGAACATCTACTTACCTGCTGCATTTTCCCATTCCAAAACAGTTAGTTTCTCTTATCATTTTCCTTTAACAACAATCCAAAGCTACCATGGGTCTGTAGCACTGCATAGGGGCCCAATAAAATAACTGTGTAGACAACTATTATTTCCCTATTATTACTTTCTCATATTCTCATATTTATAACTTCTTTCTGTAAAATAATATTATACTATACTCATAGACCATAGTTTTTGAAGCTAATGGGCAATCAATTTGTTTACAATTTTTTGCTACTTCAAAGAGTGCTGCCATTTTATTTTCATACATATTTTGCCTTTATTTAAGATCTTAAATGTTTTTGTTCATTTTGGCCTTATTTTTATACTTGTGCTTTAAAACACAAGGAAGTCAAAACAGTTTTTCACTCTTATACAGTCTAAGACTAATACTGGGATATTTGGATCAAAGGGCAAAGATGTCTCCAATTTGTCTTCCCCTCTATTCCAATTTTCATAAATAATTCTAATTTTTCATTTCATCTGTAAGCTAAACATTTACTATGATCATGTTTAGTACTCCTAAGAGTAGTAATCATGATATTTCTGTAGCATTGAAAAGAAAATACAGGTTTAGAAACGGAATCAACTTTATGTTTATTACTCATTGAGAAAATAATAGTTTCTCAACTTCCTCAAGTCCAAAGATTTTTACCTCCACAACACTTTGTACAGCCTTTAAATTTTATCATAATTTAGGGTTGTTTACTCCATCTTTGAGACTTTTTGCTCTGAAATTATTTTCTTTCTACTTCTCCCAATCCTAAAGAATCTTCCTTATCTTTATTATTAGCCCTAGTTCTTTTAATTCTCCCTGTCTTCCTTTTTTATCACTCTTTCTGGCTTTACTTGTTTCCTTCTGTATTAGTTGGTACATGTCTTCCTATATTTCTCTGAATTCTTCGCCATTATCATCTATTACACAATTATACAAATCTAGATTCATATGTCCTGTTTCAATATGTACTCTACCCCTCCAGAATCCTTTACTTTCTTGAGTAAATTGCCAATCCTTAACTTGCAGTCCCTAAACTTAAAGCCACTTTCACTGTTTCTTTTTTCTTCCTCATCTTTGAGACTACTGAGTTGCTGGAAAATATTATAAGACCATATTGATTGGGTCCACTAAAAAATTCATACCATCTAATCTTACAACTGCTAGACAATCCGTTTTCTGATCTCCAGCCGAGAGATATCTTACACACCTATAATGGCTATTCCAAATTGTTTCTAACCTACTTGATACACTAATCCTACCATTGTGTCAGAGAGATTAAAACTCTTTAAGGAACACAAAATGCTTAGCTTAAAAAAAATGGCTAGGAAGTATCAGGCAAGAAACATTTATCTGTGTGTATAAGCATTCATCTTATCATGAGTCAATTACCCCTTGGTGTCTCCCTGTTTAAATTCTTGCTCTTCTTACTGTTAAGGTTATAAATAGCTAAGACTTAAACTAAGAAACATGAAGAATATGGCAACCTACAGCAAAGTTCAGAAACAGAAGGGAAAGTACTTTGAATGTGGGATGATGAACCCTATGATGATGGCAACTTACTATATAAGAGAAGCTTTTCTACGACTTCTCATTCTCTTATTTCATTCTTCGCATTGACATTAGGTAATGTTAGTTTCATAAACACTAATGGTTGCTTTCTGCCTTGGGTTTTTCCTTTAAACAGGGTTGTTGATTCCTTACTCCGACTTCATCCATGGCTTTAAGGGTACAGATGAATGGCTTGGAATAGTTGTTATATCAGCACCATTCTTATTTTCAACAAGCTTTGCTATTGCAGAACTCTGTTCTGATCATCCTTAGGAAATGACTTCTCTCATTTTAGAATTAGAAATTAAAGGCTATATAAATTAAACTGTTTCCAATTGTTTGTCATACGCTGAAGTTTCTTTAATGGTGTGAAATAGAAACATCTTCATGGGTCAGATTTTGACTTAGAAAATATGGAAATAAACATTAGCTCCTTTATATTGCATTCTTATTTTATTAAACATTCCCCAATTATGTTTTAATCTGGTTCAGGTCCCACTCAGGATTTTTGTGGGCATCACATTTAATATCTTGATATCATACCATATTGTCTACTCTCATCTACAGTTTGAAATGCTTAAACTAAAATTTTCACTCATCCCAACCACTCTTCCTTCCTTATTTCAGAGAATGAAGATTTCTTCTTTCAAACTTAAATTTTCAATCTAAATTTTTGCTTCCATCTCTTTCCCATCTCTTTTAGGGGCTTAAGTGGTTGATCATTACCAGAACCATAATGAAGATGGGTGACTCATGGTGCCAACACCCAAGGAGAATATTTCCTCTCCATTCTCTAACCAGCTGTCCTGTGCCATAACTTTCCTTCCCTCTAAAAGTGAGACTCCACCTGTTCTACAACCCTGGCTGCTGCCCCCATGATTCTTTCCCAAGGTCTGTGTACCTTCATTACTAAACTCTTGTCTTTTGCCTCCTACCTCTCCTTATTCCCCAATCAGTGGTTGAGAAATACTTCCCTACTTAGGGCATCAATGCCATGGATTGTCTCCCCCCAACAAAGAAGCTTTAAAAAATATATATCTTTTGAAGAGGAAAGGATTTTGTTTGACTCATAAATGACTCATATGCAAAAGCCTACCCCCTTTCTCAATCCTCTTCATGTTAACTGTGTTATAAAATGAAAAGATATTTGACTTACAAACAAATGCTATACATTCCTAAAAGACTACAATTAATTTAAGTAAAATTTAAAGTTTTCAGCAGCAAACACATTTATTTGTATAGCTTTCAAGGCTATAGGAAAAACAAAAACCAAACCAAACAATTCCTCCCCACTAGCCAAAGTGAACAATAAGGAAGAATATTCCCAATCCAATAATACACAATATAAATGAGAATACTTATCTTTGAATATGCTGTTTAAATCTGCATGCATCTATGCATCTTCCTGAAAACATACACTGCTCAGAGACATAGTTACTTCAACTCTCTCTCTCTTTCTCTCTTTTTTTTTTTCTTATGCTTTTATACTGGCTATCTTGGAATGCGCCTAGAATGCTCTTTCTCCTCCTCCTTACTTCTCTGAATTCCTGGATTCCTTTAAGACTCAATTCCTGACACCATCTATATGGGGTTTTTCTTTGTTCATTAAATGCCTTCCTCTCCAAGTTTAACTTGTATTCACTTTTATGAGTTTTGTAAGTAACCTGATTTTTAGGATTCTTGCAAGGTACTTATGCGCTTAGTTCACACTTTTAAAGGAGTTCAAACCTTTAAAGGAGTTCACTCATTGGTCCACATATTAGACTCATACCTTTAGAGAGAATATTAAAGCCCACACTCTGGGAAGAGGAGTCAAGATTTCATTCCAATTTCAACTTTCATGCTAGCTGGAGATTCTTGGACAAGAGCTCTCGGGAACCAAAGAGAGAGAAAGGCCTCTAAGAAAGCTAGCCGAGCCCCAAGTGAAGGAAACAAGACTTGAAGGAAAAAATAAAGGATCTGGAGATAAGATTTGGACAGAGACAGTAAAGGACTTTAACTCCTGACTGCATTTTGGGATTATTGAACTGAACTGAAACTAAGGCTGCCTCCAGAAGCCCCCCAAGAGACCTGCCCCCAAGAAAACGATTTACAACTTAGAAAAAAGAGAACATTACATTTTGGCACCTGAACATGGGACAGACATGATCCTGATTCCAGTGGAAAAGCCTCCGATCCAGATTTCAGTGGAAAAATCTCTTTGACCCAGAAATAAGGGTAACAAGGAAACTTTGTTAAAGAGCTAAAGTAGAATTTCAGCGAAATGGGGCAAATTTTATAGAAAACAGCCTTCTGTTTCTGTGTAAGGAAAATGTTTAGAGAGCATTGTAAAGGTTATGAAAAGCCAAGGATTGATTATATATTTTGGAGATCATTTGGAACTTTTAAAAACTGTACAGGTCATATGTCCTTGTTTTTCTATGGAAAAAGAATTGGATCTAGATGAGTGGGAATTAGTAGGAGAGCAACTAGATGAACACTACAATTCCATTCCAAACTCAATTTCCAAAGATACATTTCATACATACAATTTAATCCAAGTGGCTTTAAAAAGTGTTAGACTAAAGAAAAGGAAGAAAGAACAGAACCGGGAGGATCCAACTAAATTAGGTGAAAAGGATGTAGAATCAGATAAGAATTCACAAGAGGGGAAATTAGGTCATTCCATATCCCCCGACTTACCTCCCTCAATTAACCCTTCATGGGTGGAAGGAGAAGTAGGAGGGGGAGAGGCAGTGACACAAACAGAATCACCTGTGAAGCAGCCTATGACAAGATTAGAAAAAGCATTAGTTAAGGCTAAGAGAGAAGGACAGGATGTAAATGATTTTATAAGATGCATACCCTGTGATTGAAGAGCTTGACTCTTCAAGTCAAAAAAGGAGAAGATAGACTCCTTTTGATTTGGATAAAATTAAGAACTTGAAAAAAGGTTGCACTCTTTATGGGGCTACATCCTCTTATGTTAAAATATTACTACATAATTTGTCTTATGAAATCCTAACCCCAAATGATTGGAAATCCATAGCAAGGACATGTTTAGAATCTGGATAAAACTTGTTGTGGCTTTCGGAGTATCATGAATTATGTAGGATTCAAATCAGATGCTAGGGAAACAGGAGTTAACACACAATTCACTTCTGACCAACTTGCAGGTGAAGGTCAGTATGGAGAGAATTCAGAAGAGATTAATTATCCCATAACAGTGTATGAGCAAATTTCTAAAGCTGAAATAAAAGCTTGAGGTTCCCTTCTTGGACAGAAAGATCAAGGGGAAGTTTTCACAAAAATAGAACAAGGTCCCAATGAGCCTTTTGCATATTTTGTGGGACATCTGCAAACTACTGTCACAAGAACTATTGGAGAGAATGCAGCTACAGAAATAATGACCAAACATCTGGCTATGGAAAATGCCAATGAGGTTTGCAAAAGAATTATATGGGGACTACATAAAGATGCTCCTTTAGAAGAGATCATAAGATGCTGTGCCACCATGGGCACAAATGCTTATTATACCCAGACTATGATGAACATGGGAAGACAGGGTTCCTCTTGGCAAGGGACTTCTAGAGAAACTCATTGATGTTTTCAATGTAGAAAAGTTGGACATCTAAGAGCTCAGTGTAGATATGGGAGATAGAGTGAGAAGACAGGGTGAGAGAAGATCTAACATTCCATGTCCAAAATGCCACAAGGATTTCCACTGGGCCTCATACAAAAGAAAGGTGGAGCATGATGGCAGCTGAGGTTACACCCAAGGAACCTTTAGAAGGTCAGGACTCTTGATTCTTTTTGTTCAACAAAACAACTGTTTGGTCGTGTATACATATATTGTATTTAATTTATACTCTAACATATTTAACATGTATTGATTGACCTGCCATCTGGGGGGGAAGGAGGGGAAAAATTGGAAAAAAAAGTTTTGGCAATTGTCAACGTTGTAAAATTACTCATGCAAATATCTGGTAAATAAAAACTATTATTATTAAAAAAAGAAAAAAAAAAGAAGGTCAGGACTCTGATGTGATCTATCAGCCAAAAAGCAATCACATAACAGAAAGGGATTACAGTTGGGGAGAATACAGGCCTTTTAAACCAACAGGGCAGTATCCAGTGCAAACAGCTCCAGTGTAATTGCCAGATGATGAGAAGAGATTTAGAAAGTGGTAAATAGATGGGAATTAGATAGGTTAACTGCCTGGGAGAGAGGGTTTGCTTGTATTTTTACAGACAGAGAAGACAGATAGGTGGTAACAGGCACCTGGAGAGAGACAGGAAAAGGAGAAAAACCTCAAAACAAAGGAGAAGATATAAGTAACATCTGACACTGAAAGAGCATGGCTGATAAGGAGACTATTAAAGAACTTTAAAACCAGTAGGAATCATTGGATTTCCTAACACAAGATGAGACTATTGTAGGACTTCAAAACTTGCAGGAATTATTGGATTCCTGGCACATGAACTAATGGACAATGGATTCCTTTTGGACTATTTCTAGGATTTATGGATATGAATAATTCCTCATGTGTTATGTTACTATGTGCTTATGTAATTTATACCTGTTTCAAGGTCATGACCACCCTATATTCTAAATCAAAAGAAAAGGGGAGATGTTAGGATTTTACAAGGTACTTATGCACTTAGTTCACATCTTTAAAGGAGTTCAAACCTTTAAAGGAGTTTATACCTTTAAAGGAGTCGCTCATTGGTACACACATTAGACTCACACCTTTAGAGAGAATTTAAAAGTCCACCCTCTGAGAGGAGGAGTCAAGATTTCATTCCAACTTCAACTTTCATGCTAGCTGGAGACACTCAAGACAAGAGCTCTAGGGAACCAAAGAGAGAGAGAGGCCTCTAAGAAAGCTAGCTGAGCCCCAAATGAAGGAGACAAGATTTGAAGGAGAAAATAAAAGATCTAGAGATAAGATTTGGAAAGAGACAGTAAAGGACTTTAACTCCTGGCTTCATTTTGGGATTAATGAACTGAACTGAAACTAAGGCTGCCTCCAGAAGTTCCCCAAGAAATCTGCCCCCAAGAAAACAATTTACAATTTAGAGAAAAGAGAACATTACACCTGAGCTCCTATCCAAGCTTAGCATTCTGTATGCTGTTGTGGATACAGAGGAAGACTTAATTCCTAACTGGATGAGTGAAAGGTGAATACACACTGGGCATCTGCCTGAGTAAGGAATACATTATGGTGGTTCCAGAACATCTCTGGAGAGAAATGCATATTGTTACAGATACTTTCAGGAGACATAGATGGAGAAAAAAATCAGCAGAAGCTTAGGGAGGAAAAAATTGTTCCTCCACAAGGAGAAGCTTGTATCCCTAGTCTGCTAGAATGGTCCTCTTCCATAAGTAAGGTAAAGCCTTCTTTCTTCATTTGAGCTGAAAACTCATCTTACTTCTATAGCTAAGGAGCTCATTAATTCTTGGCTATTTGGGGGCAGCTAGGTGGAGCAGTGGATAGAGCACAAGTCTTGAATTCAGTAGGACCCGAGTTCAAATCTGGTCTCAGACACTTAACACTTCCTAGCTGTGTGACCCTGGGCAAGTCACTTAACCCCAGCGGGGGGGGGGGTAGGGGGGAAGAAATTCTTGGCTATTCTTTGGCATATTCTAAATTGTATAACTTCTTTGATTTCAGTAGACTGTTTAAATAAATAGATTAGCTATTTGCTATTTGTGATTGGGTTTTTTGTGTAACCAGCATGTGATGGGAAGGAGCTAAGCTATGAGTGTAACCTAAGGTCTACTCTTTCTATTAAGAATGACCATGGGGACAACAGAGGCATACACTAGTGAACTGTTAGGAAAGCTGTGAACTATATTATTTTGGAAATCAATATGAATCAAATTCCAGAAAGTTACCAAACTGTCCATACATTTAGATCCGACTATCCTACTTGCAGGCCCATATCCCAAAGAAATGAAAGAAGGAGGAAAGGCATCTATTCACACAAAAATACTTATAGCCATTCTTTTCAAGGTAGTTACAAATGGGGAATGGGACATTATTGTGACATAAGAAATGATGAAGTAGGCAATTTTGGAGGAAATTGAGAAATTTATGAATTGATGAAGACCGTAGTGAGCAGACCAAAGAGAATCCTTTTTTAAAATAACAGCATGATAATTAAATGATAATTTAAAAAATATTAGCAAAAAGATTACAGAAAATCATCCCCAGGATAATACACCATGACCAAGTAGGATTTATACCAGGAATGTAGGACTGGTTCAATATTAAGGAAACTATTAGCATAATTGACTATTTCAATAACGAAATTAACAAAAACCATATGATCATCTCAATAGATGCAGAAAAAGCATTTGATAACATCCAATATCCATTCCTAATAAAAACACTTGAGAGTATAGGAATAAATGGACTTTTCCTTAAAATAGTTAGGAGAATCTATTTAAAACTGTCAGTAAGCAGCATATGTAATGGGGATAAACTAGAACCATTCCCAGTAAAATCAGGAGTGAAACAAGGTTACCCACTATCACCATTACTATTCAATATTGTATTAGTAATGCTAGCTTTGGCAATAAGAGTTGAGAAAGAGATTAAAGGAATTAGAGTAGGTAATGAGGAAACCAAATTATCACTCTTTGCAGATAATATGATGGGATACTTAGAGAACCCCAGAGATTCTACTAAAAAGCTATTAGAAGTAATTCACAACTTTAGCAAAGTTGCAGGATACAAAATAAATCCACATAAATCCTCAGCATTTTTATACATCACCAATAAAATCCAACAGCAAGATACAAAGAGAAATTCCATTCAAAATAACTGTTGCTAGCATAAAATATTTGGGAATCTATCTACAAAGGAAAGTTAGGAATTATAGGAGCAAAATGACAAAACACTTTCCACATGAATAAAGTCAGACTTAAATAACTGGAAAAATATTAAATGTTCTTAGGCTGAGCAAATATAATAAAGATGACAATACTACCTAAACTAATCTATTTATTTAGTGCTATACCAATCAGACTCCCAAGAAACTATTTTAATGACCTAGAAAAAATAACAACAAAATTCATATGGAAGAACAAAAGGTCAAGAATTTCAAGGGAATAATGAAAAAAAAAAAATTAAACGAATACAGCCTAGCTGTATCTGATCTAAAACTATATTATAAAGCAGTGGTCACCAAAACCATTTGGTATTGGCTAAGAAATAGACTAGTTGATCAGTGGAATAGGTTAGGTTCACGGGATAAAATAGTCAATAACTACAGCAATCTAGTGTTTGACAAATCCAAAGATCCCAACTTTTGGGATGAGAATTCACTATTTGACAAAAACTGCTGGGAAAACTGGGAATTAGTACGGCAGAAACTAGGCAACACCATATACTAAGATAAGATCAAAATGGGTTCATGATTTAGGCATAAAGAACAAGATTATAAATAAATTAGAGAAACATAGGATAGTTTACATCTCAGACTTGTGGAGGAGGAAGGAATTTGTGACCAAAGAAGAAGAACTAGAGATCATTATTGATCACAAAATAGAAAATTTTGATTATGTTAAATTAAAAAGCTTTTGTACAAAACTAATGCAAACAAGATTAGAAGGGAAGCAATAAACTGGGAAAACATTTTTACAGTTAAAGGTTCTGATAAAGACCTCATTTCCAAAATAGATATAGAATTGACTCTAATTTATAAGAAATTAAGCCATTTTCCAAATGATAAATGGTCAAAGGATATGAACAGACAATTTTCAGATGATGAAATTGAAACTATTTCTACTCATATGAAAGGGTGTTCCAAATTACTAATGATCAGAGATATGCAAATTAAGACAACTCTGAGATACCACTACACACCTGTCAGATTGGCCAAGATGACAGGAAAAGATAGTAATGAATGTTGGAGGGGACATGGGAAAATTGGGACACTGATGCATTGTTGGTGGAGTTGTGAATGGATCTAGCCATTCTGGAGAGCAATTTAAGATTATGGTCAAAAAGTTATCAAACTGTGCATACCCTTTAATCTAGCAGTGTTACTACTGGGCTTATATCCCAAAGAGATATTAAAAAAGGGAAAGGGACCTGTATGTGCCAAAATGTTTGTGGCAACCCTTTTTGTAGTGGCTAGAAACTGGAAAATGAATGGATGCCCATCAACTAGAGAATAGTTGGGTAAATTGTGGTATATGCATGTTATACAATATTATTGCTCTGTAAGAAATGACTAGGATGAATACACAGAGGCTTGGAGAGACTTACATGAACTGATGCTGAATGAAATGAGCAGAACTAAGGGATCATTATACACTTCAACAACAATACTATAAGAGGATGTATTCTGATAGAAGTGGATATCTTTGACAAAGAGAAGATCTAATTCAGTTCCAATTGATCAATGATGCACATAATCAGCTATATCTAGAGAAGGAACACTGGGAAATGAATGTGGACTACTTGCATTTTTGTTTTTCTTCCCAGGTTATTTTTACCTTCTGAATCCAATTTTTCTTGTGCAACAAGAGAACTGTACGTATCTGCACACATATATTGTATCTAGGCTATACTTCAACATGTTTAACATGTATGGGACTGCCTGCCATCTAGGGGAGGGGGTGGAGGGAAGGGAAAAGTTGAACAGAAGTGAGTGCAAAGGACAATGTTGTAAAAATTACCCATGCATATATTCTGTCAATAAAAAAGCTATAATTAAAAAAATAAAATAATAGAAACAAAAAAGCCTTTAAAGACCAGAATTCTGAATAATACAGTGACAAAGCACAAGCCCAGGAAAATGAAGATGAAGCAGTCTGATTACCTCTTGATAAAGGAATGATGAACTTAAAATGCAGAAAGAGACATGTAGTTTTGGAAATGGCTAATATGAGAGTTTGCTGGACTATGCAGTTATATATATTAAAAGATTTGTTTTTGAGTTTTTGAAAAAAATTGCTTGATAGGGGATCGTAGGAATAGGTTTATTATAAGCAATTGTCACTCAAAAAAATAAAGTACTGAAAAAAAATTTAAGTGACTAGACAAACAGTTTTCCTTTTGAGTTACATTTGTCCTTTAGATCACCAATATTTGAAAGACAGAGAGATATAATTTTAACCTGATACCCCATTTGAAGATAAGAAAGGAGATGACCTATATGGAAATATACATATATGTTATATATTTGTACCTAAATATGTGCATATTGTCTCCTCTACTAAAATGTAAGATCCCTAAGAATAGACTGTTTCGCTTTTGATTTTGTTAAGTCCAATGCCTAGTACTATTCCTGGCACATAGTAGGTATTTAATAAATGCTTATTATTATTGTATTAATCTTTTCAGATGAATGTGATTGATTCCTTTTAACTATATATGTTATTGACACTGAATGATGTAGAATTAGGATTAGAGACAGAATGGAGAAAGACCAACGTACCTGGAAAGAAACAGAAACACAAAGCAGCCATTATCTTTGGAAGGGGTTTGAATGTACACACTGTGAAGAGTAGCTGTCAGCTAATTAATTAGGTTATCTTTTAATCTGAATTAAGAATGAATTATTGATGTTGTTATACTAAAAAAAGAAGAGGAAGAAGAAAAATAGCAGGGCTATGCAGTATATTTAAATTCTTACTGGTTGATAACCATAATTTCTGAAATCAACTTATCAAAAAAAAAAGTATGCTGCTTATCCCCTACCAATTTCTGAAATGAGCATAGATATGATTTGCCTGTATAAATATCAGTATCATAATATGATTCTCACAGAACTGAATTATTCATTTTTCCCAGAGAAGGCTACTTTTAGTTTTCATCTTTTTTTTCCCCCAAAGTCAGAGGAGTTCCTGAGAAGGGTTATGGATTCCTTTATATTTTTATGTTTTAGTCAGGTTTATGTCAGTCTGCATGCAAAAAGAAACTCAAGGAAGATGACATTCAACAAGTGTTATCTAGTGGCAGAGTGATGTTATAGAAGATTGTACTTGGAATCATACATTTTGGGTAAGAATCCTGACACTATGTGAGCCCATGGGCAGATCACTTAAAATCTCTGTACATCCGTTTCCCAATCTATAAAATAAGTAGGCTAGCTTGAATGATCTTTAAGGGTCATTCTAGCCTTAAATTCTGTTATTTCCATGACTTCTCTTTGTGGCTTGAGAAAAGAAAGGGAAAGAAAGACACAAAGAGCTTAAAGGACTTATGTAGAGTCTTGCATCAACATAGTTTGAGCCTCCTGAGTTCAGGATACGCTGCTATCTTATTACAAATGCCATCCAAACACAAACAGTCCCTGAGAGATTCAACAGTTCTAAGGAGAATTGCCTTGTGTTTGAATTATTCAGCCAAAGAATTCAATTTTCCTTCAAGAAACGGATAGTTTCTGTAAAGTAGCAGAGGACAAATTTATTGGAAGGCTATTTCCTATCCTGTTTAATATGGCACATAGTGGCAAAAATGAATTAACTTAGAGAAGGGGAAGAAAGCTGGGGTTGTCAGAAAGACATTGCGCAGCTTTAAAATGTTTAAACTTTAATAACAAGGGTTATAGGAAATTTAATGGAAAAATTCTGTACAAGACAAAGGCAAAATGATTTTTTTTGCAACTAATAAAGGGCAGCTCAGTTCAGGGCTTATAGAAAGGAAAACATCTTCCTGAGTTCAAATCTGTCCTTAAACACTTATTAGCTAGCTGTGTGACTCTGGGCAAGTTTGCCTCAGTTTTCTCATCTGTAAAATGTACAGAAGAAAATGGCAAAGTAACCAATATCTCTTCCAAGAAAATCCCAGATGGGGTGATGAAAAATTGGACAAGACTGAAATAACTAAAGAGCAACAAAACTGATAAGGTGTTCAACTGTTTTAAGACTCAATTTATTATTATTGTCAATATTATCAGTTATAATGATAACTAGTATTTACATAGCACCTTAAGCTTTGCAAAGCGTTTCACATATGATCTTGTTTAACTGTCACCTCAACACCGTGAGGGAGATCTACAAAAAAGAGGTTAAATGTCTTTCTCAGAGAAACATGGTAAGGAAATATCTGAGGAAGTACTTGAATTTGGGTCCTCTTGACTCTATATTTAGCAGGTTATCTACTATGTATCACCTAGATGTTTTACCTGCCATAGCTATTATACATTAGTCACAGGAGTGAAAAAAATTTTGTATATAAGTGTAATATAGCTAACTTATGTTTCAATACATTTGTCTTTAAAAGATACTTTAAAATTGTCCTATAATGTCTATGACTTATGCTTCTAAAGTTAAAATGTACACAGTTTTTCTGAAAATCCTCTAAAGTTACTAGTCAAATCAGGTATAAGACTGATATAATTTTGGACAACTTACTTTATTAACCTTGGATTTCTCATTTCTAAAAAGGCATTGAAGAGAAATAGTTTTGATAAATATTAGATGATCTTGTTGTTCAGTTGTTTCAAGTGTGTCCAGTTCTTTATGACTCCATTTTTGGGTTTTCTTGGCAAAGATACTGGAGTGGCTTGCCATTTCCTTTTGCCATTTCAGAGATAAAATACCCGAGATAAACAGGGTTAAGTAACAAGTCCAGGGCCACATAGTAAGTGTCTGAGGCTAGATTTGAACTTAGTAAGATGAGTTTTCCTGATTCCAAGATCAATGCTCTATCCACTGTGCAATCTGGCTGCAGATGATCTTATGTTTTATGAGACTGCTATTAACTTTTCATTTCTAAAACATTCATTTTCCATTAATGTTTCTATTGCCATAAATTGAACTTAGCACCCTAGAAAAGGCCAAGTTCAGTTCAGTAATTTGTTAGATCTTTTTATCTTGTCATAATCTATGTTAGACAACTCAACTAAAGAGAAAAAAGGTGGGGAAAGTGTTAGGTTTATAATAATCCCAGTTTTGTCACTCACTTGTCACCTGAGCCTTGACCATTTGTCCATTTTACCTTATAGAGTCTCATCTTCCTCATTTTAAAATGAGGGGATGGATTGCATGATAGCCAAGCTACTTTTCTAGGATAGTGTAAACAGAGTGGACTTATACTCAAGAGAACAGGTTTGAATCCTTCCTCAGATACTTATTAGTCATATGATCAAAGGCAGGTCACTCAACCTCTTATAAACCTCAATTTCTATCTTGAAAATGGAAGTAGTGATACTCATAATATCTATCTTATAGTGTTGTTATAAGAAAAGTATTTTGCAAACCTTGAACTAATATTATCAAAATGAGTTTTATTGTCCCAGTGCTAAAGATGACTATTTTACATGATTCTCTGAGATAAAAAGAATTCTAATTGATCCTAGAATCTGAAATCAAAGGCCAAAATTTGTAACTGTTCTTTATTCGAGTCAATTTTTGAAACTCTGTCTCATGAACATAGTAAAAGAATAGTTTTCTTGTGCTGTGGATTCTTAAGAAAATATTTCTTGAAAGAGATTCTAGATAATGACTTTAATCTACCTTTCCAGTCTCATCCAGCAACACTCCTTCATGTAATCCACATTCTAAACAACTTCTACTACTCTCTGTGCTTTCCTGTTTTCCACCAGGTGTTCAATCCTAGTGTCTGTGGTTTTCTTCATTTCATCCATCATGTATGCAATGAACTATTCCACCTTTTCCCCTCCCATTATTTACGTGATGAAGGCCTTCCCTTCAATTGCAATGCAGATACCTGATCTTTGACACCTTTTCTCTAACTCCACCTCCAAGTGATCTCTATCAGTTTTATCACAGAATTTTGTCTCCTCAATTGTCAGTCTTTTTTTTTTTTTTTTTTTAAATCTTAGCAATCTGAAGATGTGCCTTTCTCCCTATTAAATTGTAAGCTTCTTTTTTTTTTTTTAACTATTTATTTACAAAGCATATGCATGGGTAATTTTTCCAACATTGACCCATGCAAAACCTTTTGTTCCACATTTTCCCCTCCTTCACCCCTCCCCCCCTTCCATAGCTGGCAGGTAGCCCAATACATGTTAAATATGTTGAAATAAATGTTAAATCCAATATATGTATACATATTTATATAGTTATCTTGCTGCACAAGAAAAATCAGATCAAGAAGGAAGAAAAAGAAAAACTGAGAAAGAAAACAAAATGTAAGCAAATAACAGAGAAAGTGAGAATGCTATGTTGTGTTCCATACTCTACTCCCATGGTTCTTTTTTTGAGTGTAGATGGTTTTCTTTATCACTGAACAATTGGAACTGGTTTGAATCATCTCAATATTGAGGATGGCCACATCTATCAGATTGATCATCATATAGTATTGTTGTTGAAGTGCATAACTGCTGGAACTCAGTCTTCCCAGAAATCAGCCGGAGTCAGGATCACTAAACGTCTTTATTCTTGATCTTTACCATCCCCTCCAACGCCAGGTCATGAGTGCAAGAGAGTATGAGTTCCACCACCCAAGTTTCTCCTATTCCTCCCACACAAGTCACTTGCCCCTCTTTGTCCCACCAATCAAGTCAGCACAGAACAGTTGGGGAGGGTCAACCTTCAAACAAGTTAATAGGGAACTATCCAATTGGCAATTAGTCTCACGTGCTTCATTATCCAAGTGCATTGCTCAGTTCTAGCCCTTTACATCTCCTGCTTTCTTTTGTTTTAGACCACAGGTGGTCACGCCATACCTGACTTTTCAGGAGGGGAAATGAAAGCACTAAAAAGGAGATAATCATGCCCTTCCTGACATCTCAGGAAAGGAGATGAAAAGCACCAAAGGGAAGTGGGGATTGCTAGTGGGTTTCTGGGTTGAAGGGCCTTATTAGAGACAAGTATGTACAAACCCATCAACATGGGAGTTATTACACAAGCACATAGCAATAATGCAGAGGCTATTAGTGATGACTCTCCCCACAGTCAGTGCAGACTCGATGTGGTGTAACAACAGGAATTATACATGCAAATAGTGATATAACAAACAATATAAATCAACATGGTATTGTAAGAATTTCCAGAAGTCCTAGAAGGAGGGTATGTAAACATCAGTCACACATACACGCCTTCTTCAGCAACCAAGAGATAGTCCAAAACCAATCTATTGTCCATTGCTTCGCGTGTTAGGGAATCCAATGATCCCCACAAGTTTTTGAAGTCCCACATCAGTCTTTTTATATGTTAAGGAATCCAATGATCCCCACAAGTTTTTGAAGTCCCACATCAGTCTTTTTATATGTTAGGGAATCCAATGATCCCAATACATAATGATCTTCTGGTTCTGCTCATTTCACTTAGCATCAGGTCATGCAAGTCTCTCCAGGCCTCTCTGAAATCATCCTGCTGGTCATTTCTTATAGAACAATGGTATTCCATAGCATTCATATACCATAATTTATTTAGCCTTTCTCCAATTGATGGGCATCCACAGAGTTTCCAGTTTCTAACCACTACAAAAAGGGCTGCCACAAACATTTTTGCACATGGGGGTCCCTTTCCCTCTTTTAGAGCTCTTTGGGATACAAGCCCAGTAGAAACACTGCCAGATCAAAGGGAATGCACAGTTTGAGCCTTTATCAGATCCTTTGGATGTAAAAATGTTTTCCCAGTTTATTGCTTCCCTTCTAATCTTGTCTGCATTAGTTTTGTTTATATAAAAACTTTTTAACTTAATAGAATCAAAATTTTCTATTTTGTGATCAATAATGATCTCTACTTCTTCTTTGGTCACAAAGTCCTTCCTCCTCCACAAATCTGAGAGGTAAACTATCCTATGTTTTTCTAATTTGTTTATAATATCATTCTTTATGTCTAGATCATGAACCCATTTTGAACTTATCTTGGTATATGGTGTTAGGTGTGGGCTTAAGCCTACTTTCTGCCATTCTAGTTTCCAATTTTCCAAGCAATTTATAGTCATTGACTATAACAATGTTATAGTCTGTGAAGCTAATCTATTCCACAGATCAACTTCTTTATTTCTTAGCCAGTACAAATGATTTTGATGACCACTCATTTATAATATAGTTTTAGATCTGGTACAGTAAAGCCACCTTCATTTGCTTTTCTCTTCATTAACTCCTTTGAAATTCTTGACCTTTTGTTCTTCCAGATGAATTTTGTTGTTATTTTTTCTAGGTCAGTAAAAAAAAAAAAAACCACCACAACTGTAAGCTTCTTAAGGAAATGGACTGTGTGATAATTCTCAGAGCCCCAAGCAATGCCTTGTGATGCTGTATTTATATTTAATACATTCTTGTTGAATTGAATTAAAATGTTCCAATAAAATTATTGGTAGGAACCCAAAAGTGATGCTTAAGTGAAAATTTAAGTGAATTGTAGATGATATAGGGCAGGGATGAGGAACCTTTTTTTTTTTTTTTCTGCCAAGAGCCATTTAGGATATTTATAAGATCATTCATAGGCTATAGAAAATTATCAACTTATAGAACTCAAGCAGTGGGAGGCTGTTATACTCAGCTTTCAGATCATCATCACCTGCAGGTACATTAGCAAATAATTTGCAGGCCTTATATGGCAGACCTTCCCCACCTCTGATGTAGGGGGATATCAATTGCTCCTTTGAGGAGCAGTACAACTGATGATGGGATCCAAACCTAAACTTGTTTCCAATTTGATGCTAGACATAGTGTATATCTACATTATAAAGTATTTAAAAGGTTCAAGGTTCTCTTCTTTGATAGAGGCACTTTACTAGTAAGTACAAGATTGTTTTAAAAATAATCTTGTCTCATCTGTAGCAAAATAAACAAACCCAACCTTTCTTTTTATTATATTGTCATTCATTCTAGGTAAAGGAATGCCTGAAAAATACAATATTAATAATAGCTTTTCTCTACCTTAAATTATGGGAAAATCTGAAAAATGTTGCTTTTCAGTATATTTTTCTTTTCATGATCTCAAAAAACAGAAATTACTTCATCAAACTGAGAATGCTTTCTACAATGTTAACAACTCTGAAGTGAAAGCTTTATTTCTTTCAACTAACAGTAAATAGTCATTCTTTAGTAGGGATTCAGTCAATAGGGATTCTTAATTTGAAATCCAAGTTAAAAAAAAAACTTTGATAAATAGATTTCAATATAATTGACTTCTTTGGAATTTTATGGATTTTTAATTTATACATTTAAAAACATTATGAGAAGAGGCTTTCCAGCTTGTCAAAGGGGTCTATGACACAATAAACTGATTAAGCAGGGAGTCTTAACATGACAGAGACTACTAATTGTTCCTCTCTCATTATGCAAATAAGAAAACTGGAGCCAAACATACATCTTTTAGGTAGAAAAATTGTGATCCTTTGCTACTTGTTGCCTTTCTTCTTTCAAATAAGTAAATTAGAGAGAAAGATACACTCTCTGAACAACCAATCTAGCTAACCAGTAGGGATTTTTAATCAGATTTTTCTCTAATGAATAACACTTCCTAGACTAGGTCGTTGTTCCATGCAAAATGGGAGTGCTTCCCTTTTATTAAAAATAAAATAACTTGCCCATTATATGATTCTTTTAATAACCTGAATAACTTGCCCATTATGTAATTACTGAATTAGTGGAGATTAGTGGGCAGTCATGAGATTTAGAAAGGTGTATAACCTAAAGCTAATGAAAATTTATTTCAAATTACAAATCTGTAATTATATACATCAAAATATTAATAGGAGCACTTCCTGTGGTAGTTAAGAACTGGGAACAAATTAGGTGTCTATTGATTCAGGAGTAGCTAAATAAATTGATACCACTGTACTCTAAGAAAAGATGATTATGATAAATACAGAGAAGCACTTAGAGCCTTACGTGAACTGGGAAACAATGAATTAAGAAAAACAAGAAAGATAAAACAAATATTGACTTCGATAATATTAAATGAAAAAAGTATTAATGAAGGACAGTTAGTGGTACAGTGGGTAGAACACCAGCATTGGAATCAGGAAGAGCTAAGATCAGATTTGGTCTCGGACACTTACTAGTTGTGCCTAAGCAAGTTACTTTACCCTAATTGCCTCCAAATTTAAAAAAAAAACAAGAGAAATAACAATAATGAAGTAAGGAAAATTGAAATGTCAGAAACACAGTTGAAAGAGATCTCAAAGGCCATCTAAGACTTGGTCCAAAACAAGAATCACAAGATTAAAACGACATATCTAACTAACCATTAGCATTTTGAGAGCTTCCACATTGAGACTCTTAAGAATAAGACTCTATAAGACTACTTAAGAGTAAGTAAAGCAATTAAGAAAAATAGCTATTTGGAGCCTTCTTAAATCCCCAAAGAACTATGTAGAACTGGGGAAATGGAACAATATGCCAAAGAGTACACTGATTTGGGTTATAGATATGGCTAATGAGGAAAGGGAGGCTAAGGTGAGGTTCACAGGGAATTATTTATAGTACTTGATGATCTTAAAGAGCAATGAACCTTTTTGGGGGGGGCGGGGAGGATATCTGATAAACATCTGTTCCATTCAGAGTTGGCTTGCCCAATGGGGAGGAAAAGATAATTTTCTATTAGGTTTCAGAGACTGAGATTTCCTCAAGGTGGGTTGGGGAAATCTATTGATCAATTCATTTTCTTAGACCTTGTTTCACTTGGTTCTGGTTCTGTAGCCAGATGACCAGTTCTGTTGTTTTCTATATGTGTGACATTGAGAGGAATCATTTTACTTCTCTGGGACATGGTTTTCTCGACTTAAATTAAAAACCCCCACCAACTTTCTTTTGAGCAACATGTCAATCAAACCAGAAACTTCAGGTTAATTAATTTGGCAGTTTTGATTATCTGGCTACCTGTCTCTATTATTTAAATAAACTACATAATTGGTAAGGCTCTCCTTTACAACTTTTGTTTCTTATATTATTCAATTTCAAAAAAGTTACTTTTATCAGTAGAATATTATGCACTTTGTCATCAGGTTTTATGGCTAACATATATATTTATGATGAATGAAGTTTTATGTTTATAGGTCTCTTTCATTAGGGAAGGTAGTATCGAAACAGTTTTGTGATTAAATATCACACTGAAATTGCCTCATAGGAAAAATGCAATTAGATTGTACTAGTAAGAGATACTACATTTAGGTACTGTATCTTTCTCTGATGATTCTCATTAGCTCTTAGAGATATATGGACCTTGGAACCAATTTTTAGACTTGACCTTATTCTTCTTGGTGGCCTGGACCTGTATCTCACCACTGCTCCCAGCAAAGGGGAATTCCTGACTCCTTTCTGTCACTCATAGACACATAGAGCATTGATATCTCACCAGGAATCTTCATTTTTTTCAGGGATTAGGAAAATGAAATGCTTCTCCTATGATCCATTGTCTATAGTGTTAAACCAGAGAAAAAGACATAATTACAAAGTGACAGTAGTATAGGATCAACTACCGGATACTGAGGATCAGACTTTTTTGGGGGGTGATGTGTCCCACACACATTCCTTTGCTAAATTATGCCACTTAAATTCTTCTGAGATTTTTAAAAAATTTCCTTTCTAGAAAAGGAGATGATATTTTTACTACCTACCCAGAATTTAGCTAAGATTTTTATATAGTATGTATTATGTGAACTATGCAAGGCTTTATAATTATTATTTCATTTGATCTTCACAACAACTCTGGGATGCAGGTGTTATCTCCATTTTATAATTGAAGAAACTGAGGCAAACAGAAAATACATGGCTTGACCAGCTAGTGTTTGAAGATGGATTGAACTCAGATTTTCCTGATTCCAAGTTCCTTCTTGTCACGTGTAGGAACATAGGAAAATAGCTGAGGGTCACAACAAGTTGCTAGCTGTGCAAGGATGTTCTCATGAATTGCTCACTTTGCGGTCAGCAGCTGATGTGCTGAGTAGGCTCTCCTTGGATTGGTATTCTCTCACTGTCCATGACGTATCCATGAAGTGCTTGTGCAGGCTCTTTGCACAGTGACTGGAGAATGCTCACTGATCATGCTTACAAAACCATATAAAACAAAGGCTATGCTGCTCAATAAACTGAAGTCTTTTCCTACCATTACTGGCTTTGGTCACATCAATCCATTCTTGAGACAGAGTCTGAGCAGATCTCAGGCTCTCCAATGTGAGAAAAGCATATGGAAAACATAAAGCAATGTATAAATGTGAGTTGTTATTGTTATGATTACCTATGAAAAGAGATCACTCTTGGGAAAGCCAGAAAGTCAAAGACACCAGCACAGGGGATTTCCATGTGCTAAATCATACAGCATGAGGTAAAATGATCCCTGGATTTAAGAGCCAGAGAACCTAGTTCTTTTCATTAATTATTGCATGTGACCTTGACCCTCAATGCCTTGACCTTTAATTCCTTGGTCCTTAGCTTCACCATCTATGATTTAGGAAAATAATATGTCTGCAAACCATCTCATGTGTAAGAATCAAATGAGATAATATATGCAAAGTACTGTATAAATATAAGCTTCCCTCCCTCTGCTTCTAGGAAGGAGCAACAGTTTATCAATCAATCAAACAGCAACCATTTATTAATCAACTACTATATGTCAGATGCTGTGTTGGGTTCTGGAAACAGAAGAACAAAGAATGAAATGATCCTTACTTTCAGTGAATTTATAATCCCCTAACAGGGAGGCAATAAGTATATATAAAATACAAATAACACCAATATTAAACTTACAAATACAAACATGCTATATATAATAAGTAACATTAATTGAATACAATGCAATTTTGGAAGGAAGGCATTAGCAATTGAAGAAGGATGAGGAAAAGCTCAATCTGTAGCTATGACCACAACTGTGAGGGTCAGGAGATTACTAATAACCTTTGCAGCTGTATCTGAGAGATTCAGGAGCTTTTTGCATTAGATTATGCAAGTCTTCCTATGTTTCTCTGACTTCATTGTTTCTTGTTTCACCTACTCATTCTTTAGGATTCCATTATTTAATTTCCAATTAGTTTTTGGTCTATTTTCTCTTGGCCCTTTATTACATGTAATTTTTATTGCTTCATGATCTGAAAGAAGATGTATTTACTATTTCTGTTTTTCTGCATTTGATTTTTGAGGGTTTCATTCCTTAATGCATGATCAATTTTTGTGTAGGTTCCATGTACTGGCAAAAAATTATATTTCTTCCCATCCCCATTTAGTTTTCTCCAAAGGTCTATCATACCAACTTTTCTAAAATTCTATTTACCTCCTTAATTTCTGTGGTTCTATTTATCTAGTTTTGATGGAATCAGGTTGAGATCCCATACTAGTATAGTTTTGCTTTCTATTTCTTCTTGCAGCTCTCTTAACTTCTTTAGGTATTTGGATGCTATATCACTTGATGCATATATGTTTAGTATTGTTATTATTTCATTACCTATGAAACCCTTTAGCAAGATGTAGTTTCCTTTCTTATCTCATTTAATTAGATCTAAAATGCTTTTTCTTTTTTTTACTTCATCTGAAGCATAATAGATTCTGCTCCAGCCTTTTTGCCTTTATTCTGTATTTATCACTCTGCTTTAAATGTGTTTCTTGTAGACAACATATTATAGGATTTTGGCTTTTAATCCAGTTTACTGTCCACTTCCATTTTTATGGGAGAGTTCATCCTATTCACATTAATAATTATTTACTAACTCTGAATTTCTGGCCATCTTATTTTCTCCAAGTTATTCTTTTCTCTTTCCTTTCCCTCCTCCCCAATGTTTTGCTTCTCACCTCATCTCCCTCAATCTGCTCTCCCCTTTTACTTCTCTTCTATTAACTTCCCCCTTTCCTTTCCCCTTTCTTCTCCTGCCTCCCTATAATATAACACAAATTTCTCTATTAAACTAAATATGTCTGAAATTCTCTCAGAGCCAAATCCAATGAAAAAGGTTCACACAATGCTCATTCCCCCTCTCTTCTTTCTCTCAACTATATTAGGTCTTTTTTGCCTTTTCATGTGATATAATTTACACCATTTTACTTCTCCTTTCTTCTTTGTTCAATACAATCCTTTTTCTATCCTTGTTTCTTGCTTACATCATCACAGTAAAGTCAAATTATACCAGCACCCTTCCAAGTACATCCCTAACAAAGATAGTTCTCAAGAGTTAAACATATCTTCCCATATAGGGAAGTAAACATTTTAACCTTTAAAAACATAGTTTTTTTTCCTTTCCCTTTTTATGCTTCACTTGGGTTCTGTATTTGAAGATCGAATTTTGTGTTCAGCTCTGATCTTTTCATCAAAAATAAATGAAAATCTCCCGTTTCACTGAATGTCCACCTTTCCCCCTAAAAGATAATGCTTAATTTTGTTGATTCTTGGCTGCAGTCCAAGCTCCTATGCCCTCTGAAATATTGTATTCTAGAGTCTTTGATCCTTTAAAGTGGAAGTTGCTAGGTCCTGGGAAATCCTTATTGTGGCTCCTTGATATTTGAATTGTTTCTTTCTGTTTGTAGTATTTTCTCCTTGGTCTGATAATTCTGTAATTTAGCTACACTATTGCTTGGAGTTTTCATTTTGAGGTCTCTTTCGAGAGATGATCGATGAATTCTTTCACCAGGTATTTTGCCCTCTGTCTTTAAGACATCTGGGCAGTTTTCATCGATGATTTCTTAAAAGTTGGCTGTCTTCTTCATCATGTTTTTCAGGTTTGTTTCTCTTGAATCTATTTTCCAGGTCAATTGTTCTTCTATGTGGTAATGTGGTTTTGTTTGACTGATTATTGATGTCTCATTGAGTCATTCACTTCCAAATGTTCAAATCTAATTTTTAGTGAATTATTTCTTCAGTTAGCTTTTTTTTTTTTTTTTTTAATTTCCTTTTGCATTTGGCCATTTGAAATTTTAAATGAGTTGTTTTGTTCATGGGATTTTTTTTTTCCATTTCACAAATTATGTTTTTCAAGGAGTTGTTTTCTTTTGCAATTTTGCCAAAACTATTTTTTAAGTAGCAGTTTTCTTCAGACAATTTCTATGTTTCCGTTCCCCAAACTCTCATTTCCTTTCCCCATTTTTCTTCTAATTCTCTTTTAAGATCCTTTTTGAATTCTCAAGAGAGTCTTTTGAGTTGGAAACCAACTTATATCACCCTTTGAGATTTCATCTGGAGATGTTTTGGTTTTGTGTCTTTAGATCTGTTCTTTGTTTCCATAATACTAAGTCAGAGCTTTTTTGTTTGTTTGTTGTTGTTTTGTTGCTATTTTGCTGATTTTTTTAAAGGTTGAGGTCTGCTCTTAGGGCAAAGGAAAGATTGTCCTAATTTTCCTGTACAGGAGACAGGGCTTTACACTGCCCTGGGGCTTCCTTCCTGTGCTGGGTGGGCATGGTAAAATCCTGCTGGTTATGCTGGGATTCAGGGGCCTTGCATTTATTTGCTTTCTGTAGTTAATTGCTCTCACACTAGTCTGCTGATCCACTGGCTTCTGAACCAGGACAGAGTAGCCAATGCTGCTATATTTTGGCTAAGAGCCTCCCACTACATTTCCCTGGTACAGAGGTCTCTCTATCCTGGGCTTCCCTACATGGTGCCTGCACTGGGCAAAGTTTCCCCCTGCCTAATTGAGACAGACCTTTTATGAAATTTTCCAAAATATCTTCTGCTGGAAACTTGTTACACTGCAAATATTTGTAGGTTCTGTCACTCCAAAACCCATTCAGAGGCTTGATCTGGTATTGATCTGAGGGAAGCCAGGAAGAGCTCAAAGATATGTCTACTCTCTGTCATCTTAGCTCCACTCTCTGTGTTCATTGTTTCTTAAAGCATGATAATATAATGTTAAATTACATTCATGTACCACAATTTAAGCCATTCTCCAATCAATGAGCATCTACTTTGCTTTAATTCTTTGCTACTAAAAAACAGGTAGTAATGTAGATGTTTTGTTGTATATAGAAACTTTGTTTTTGCAATTGAATTAAATGGGGCATATATCTAAAATGGTATCTTTAGACTAAAGAGATATAGACCAGTGATCTCAAACCTAAATAGAAATAGATATATGCTAGCATATTCTGACATAGAAAATCTCATTAACATTATCTATGTTATAATACACTTTTATTTATTTTGTTAAATGTTTCTCAATAGTATTTTAATCTGGTTCAGTCCATTTGGGAGTTTTGCTAACTCTGACTTTGATACCTCTGGTGTAGATATTTTAGTCACTTTCAATTTACAATTTTATCAATAGTGTATCAATATACTTGTCTTTCTATAACACCTATAATATTGCTATTTTTTTTCATCTTTGCTAACTTGTAGATTATAAAGTGAAATCTCAGAGTTGTTTTGATTTGTACTTATTGTAAATGAGTTGGAGAAATCTTTCATTGAGTTGTTAATGATTTCCAACTATTTTTAAAGAACCATTCATATATTTTGACTACTTTTTTTAAATTGGGGAATGACTTTTAGTCTTATACATTATTGTTAGTTACCTATATAACTTGGATACCACATCCTATCAAAGATAGTTGATACAATCAACTACTTCTCTTCTTATCTTTTGTTGTTCAGTTGTGTCTGACTATGACCTCCTGAACTATCTGATCCATAAGATTTTCTTGGCAAAGTGGTTTGCCATTATCTAGGCAAACAGGTTAAGTGACTTGATCAAGGTCACATGCTAGTAAGTATCTGATATGAACTCAGATCTTCCTGATTCCTGGCCCAGCACTCTATCTCCTGTCTTTCTTCTTATCCTAATACATTAATTTTGCTGTGTAAAACCTTTTAAATTTGATATAGTCAAAATTGTTTTATCTTTTGTGATCACAATTGTCTCAAATCATTATTTAAATCATGTCATTCCTCTTCTCAAAAAACTTGCAAAGATTCTCTTTCACCTACAGAATAAATTCCAAAATATTTGACCTGATATTCAAGGCCTCTCTACAATAAAATCTAGCCTATCTTTCCAGCTTCATCTCCTGTTACTTCCCACAGTTACTCCATTATTTAACCAAACTGGTTTAATCTGTGGTTCACTACATATCCTGTGCTTTCTCTCCTCTAAGTATTAGCATATATCATTCTTTCTATCCAGAATGCTCCTCCACTATTAAAATATATTTCACTTCACAAATCCTAGGTCAAATGCAACTTCATCTATGAAGCCTTCCCTTGATATTCTATCCATAAAGAAAGTCAAGCAACATTATAAAAAAGCAAATTGCTGACAAGCTGGTGATTCAGACAGCTGGAGAATTTCCTTTGTGGTTGATATAATAGATCTTGACCAAAAATTATATTTCAGAAAACTTTTTCCCTAATCCTTCTCCCAGACCTCATTTGAGCACTTTGCTCTTTTTTCTGTATTTATTGTATTATTTTTACATTATAGATGTATGTGTCATATCTTCCAGAGAACATAAGCTCCATGAAGGTACAGAATAAATCTTTATAAACTATATATCTTGCCCAATATTCTGAATGAAATAGGCATTTAATGCTAATCAGGTTGTTTGTTTGTTTTTTTTTTTCAGTCATAGCTGACTCTCCAAGATAGCTAGTTAATTTCTGAGGCCAGATTTAAATTCAGAAGAAGTTTCCTGACTCCAGAGTCAGTGCTTTATCCACTGTGCCACCTCACTGCCCAGATATTTAATAAGGTCAGCTAAACTCAATTTCAGTCAAAAGAGAGCATGCAGTGAAAAAAGTACCTGGTTTGGAGTCACAGGATTTCAGTTCAAATTTTGCATCTGCTCCCTTAGTAAAATTGGGAGGCATGTCCCTTAACCTCTCTGGGGCTCAGAATCCTTACATGTAAAACTAGGAAGCTACAACAGATGTTTTTAAAAGTGCATTTTAACTCCAAAACTAAGATCTCATGATATCTCATTTCTGTATAATGAAGATCTCTTTTTGGTAATACATCAAAATATGACAGACCAGGTGTTGTGATTCCGTCTTTCCACTCCCCTTTCCCTTCCCCTCCTTCTCCCCCCCCCTCCGCCCACTCTCCATCTTATATATTATACTCATTTTTGCAATGAATGATAGAATATCAGACTTGGAGTTGGGAAGGCCTAAGTTCAAATGGGGCCCACACATTTATTAGCTGTGTGAACTGGGCAAGACAGTTAACTCCAGCTTGTCTCAGTTCTTCCCTCTGTAACATGGGGATAATAAAATCACCTATTTCCCAGAGTTTTAGTGAGGATAAAATGAGACAACTGTAAAAACAAATATGTTGCCTCAGTTTCCTCATCTGTACAGTGAATTGGAAAAGGAAATGGCAAACCACTCTAGTATCTTTGCCAAGAAAATTACATATAATCATAAAGCATTGCACATGACTGAAGCAACTGAAAAACAACAAATTGTAAAACACTCAGCACAGTTCTTGACACACAGTAAGTACTATATAAATATTATCTATTATTAATGAATCATGGAATTACAGAATTAAAAGGAGCTTAGTAGTTTATTTGTTCATATCATAATTAAGTTATAGTGATGTTAGAGTTTAAAATTGCCCAATATCACCCACCCAATTAATAACAGAAATAAAACTATCACTGAGTGTTCCTGATTTTTCTCAATCCATTTTCTTCCCATTACACCAGGGACACAAAAATTATTTTGGGAACCTCGAGTCACTTATTCATTAGAACTATTGGATTCCTTATGCCTACATTATGTGATATGTAACAGGTCAATAAAAAAAAGTTGAACATATTTTATCACTTCTCTAGTATCAGTCTAGAAAGTAAGAACTAAGTGTAAGGTTTTTTAGAAATTAACCGAACAGTATTTTTAAAATTTTTCTGATTATAGTCAATACACCACAATTCCTTTTTGCCTTGGACCATAAAGCCTACTCCAGTCCTTTGAAATGAAGACACAGGAGTTTTGAATGGATTAATGGGCAGTGCTGATGATATTATCGCCCTTCCTTTTCCTCCTCCTCCTCCTTCTCCCTTGGCCCATGAAAGTGGGGCTGAGGGAAGAGGGTCAGGAATTGGAAAATTCCCCAAAGGCTGATTTAAAATCCAACCCGAGCTTTGCACATAAGAATTAAACTTCTTCTCAATGGAAGAGTAATCAATAAATTCCTTAAAACAATAATGCACGAGGTAAACCAACAAAAAGCTAAGAAGAATTTCTCCAACTGAAGTCCATGTGGTTCGTTTATTTCCCTCCTTAGCTTCAGCCACTGGTTTGTGTAGTAACCTAGCTTTTTCTTCTTTCTCTATCTCAACCTGTAGTTTAACCTGCAATTCTAGCAACTCTTGTCATTCTATATTTAACTCAACTTCTAGTTGTCACATTCTATACTCTATACTGTCATACAAACACAGTAGCTCTAGGTTGCTCCCTCTCCAAGCTATATTTAATGGGTGTGGGGATAGCTTTCTCGGAGCTTGATTACAAGCTTCCTGCTGTTCTTCAGTGGTGATCTTTGTTAAAAGATCTTCCATCTGGCTCTTTAACCTATTTATATAAGCATTATGTTCAGCTATATCCTTGAGCCTGATCCCAGAGTTACCTGGGTCCATATTGCCTCTCTGCCTTCCCTCCTAAGTGGCGTTTCTACCGGATCTTTCAGAATCTTAATTCTGAATATTAAATATTTTTAAAACCTGATAATTCCTGATGCGTCCACGTTCGGGCGCCAAAATGCTGGAACTCTGTCTTCCCAGAAATCAGCCGGAGTCAGGATCACTAAACATCTTTATTCTTGATCTTTTACAGTCAAGATCAGGGGGTTAGGCCTAGCTACCTCACACACAAACACACCTTCCTCCCTCAAATGCCAGAAGAGACTGAGTCAGGTTCTGCATCTCAATTCCTCTTCCTCCTCCTGCTCCTCCCACACACACCACTTCTCCCTCTTTGTCCCACCAATCAAGTCAGCACAGAACATCTAGGGAGGGCCAACCTTCAAACAAGTTAATAGGGAACTGTCCAATTGGCAATTAGTCTCACGTGCTTCATTATCCAAGTGCATTGCTCAGTTCTAGCCCTTTAAAACTAAGTAAAATACAAGTTTTCATTATTTTGAAATTTTTTGTTATGATTATTAATACTCATAGCAATAATAATAATTATTATTGTTAACAAGTGAATTGTAAAAACTTTGAGGGAGGATGGAAGTTATTTGGTTATATGATGAACATCTAGAAATAATATTTTCAGTAGCAATGTCAATATATTATCAATAAGTTTTTTGTTGCTAGCAATAATAAAATAAAGCTAACAGGGATCATCTCCTTTCTAAGTCAGAAAGGGAAATGACTTGAAAATCATTTAAAAATAGCTTGCATTGTGAATTTTAATAAGTTTCCAAAAGTACTTAATAAATGAATTGGAAGACTATCTTACTTTCAGTTGGTTTTAAAACAGCACAATCATTCAGTTACTTTCATATGATTCTAAAACAACTGTTTATTTTAATTAAAAAAAAAATCACTTCAGGGAAAAATGTAAGGCACACCAATATTGGTGTCCTATAGATGAAACACAATCAAATGACCACAATCAAATGATTGAGTTTTCACTGTTTTGGCCTCATACAGATTAAATGATTCCTCATTTTGATACTGAGGATTGTTGTTACTCTAAAAGAACAATTATTAAATTTTGCATTTTTTTCTTTTTTTCTTTTTTCTCCCTTTACTTAAGTGAAGGACAAACTGTGTTAATGCCCTTCTTGGACTCAATGGTGAGTTATTCTTAAATTAAAGAGCAATTTAAATAGACCATTTGGTTCATGTTCCATCCAAGTAGAATTTAAAAGATCTAATCTTTTTTAAATCTGCTATGTTCTTCAGTTTACTATAGCCTTCTAATTATAGTTATTAATTCTCTCTTTTATGTGGTCTCCTTTGTCAATAGACTATTGAGTATACAATAAGTCAAGCCCAAACCAGGGTCAAACATATTGCAGCAGTCGTTAAATAATAGACTTGCTTCCCCTTCCCCTTTTTATTTTTATTTATTTTTTTTTTGTAATACCAATGAAACAGCTTTTAAGAATTAGGAACAGGATTCAACATGATGCTCATTTGTGTCATTTATTTAATATAATATAAAAACCTGCTAGCCTCTCATATTACCATCCTGCTCAATCAGGTATGTCAGCTCTTTCTAGGCAACAGGTGTGTTCTTGAAACAAAGTTCAACCCCCATTCTTGGCTTATGGGAAAGGCAGCAGCTGCAAGCTTAATGCTCATGACACATGGCCTATAAGACACAGAAAAAAATAAACTACTTGTTCAGAGTGTTAGTAATAAACAGATGGGTTATGGCAGCCTGGATTTTCTCCTATAGACTCACAACTTAAACCTTTAAGTAAAAGGTTTTGTATTTTTTTCCCCCAGACTTAACAGTGACAAATGTGAATTTACTTTTAATTCTATCTTGCAGAAGAATGTGCCTATTTTGAAATATCTCCTTATTTGAAACATCAAATACAAAGATGATAATGAAATAAATATGGACAGAAATAATTATCACCAAGGTCATCCACATAGTGACTGAACTCACTACAAATATCTTATATATGGTAAGATATAATATAGGTCCTCAAGATTCTCCAATAAGAATTTTTACTCAAATCTTTTCATGGTAAGAAGCCACTTCTTTTGACTTTGATGAGAAATTGATTAACTAATATTTATTGAATGCTGACCTCCCATTTTTAATATTAATATATCAGATATCATCATGTCACAGAAACTAAGTTTCAATCTATCAGAGATCCTTATAAACATAAAACTGTCAATGGGAAAATGTTATGCTTAAATTACATTATGCTATTATTGCAATTTCATGGGGAGCATAGATCTGATACTGATGCTTCCTTCTATTCCAATTGTTTCCTCAGTTAGAACATTTGAACTAATTAAAATAAAGACAGTGATAACAATTCTGTTCTCAGGTACAAAGGAACCCACTTTAAATATTTTGTGAAGGATTATAGAAATATTTATTGAAAATATTGCAGCTGAGCAGCTTGATGGTGCAACTGATTGAGCACCAGCCCTGGAGTCAGAGGACTTAAGTTTAAATCCAGCCTCAGGCTCTTAACACTTATTAGTTATATAACCCTGGGCAAGTTACTTAGCTTCAATTGCCCCCTCCCATTCCAAAAAGAAATATAAATACTGTAGCCACAGAGGTAAGCTGAGATCCCCTGAAAGGTTTATATTGGAAATCTTAAAAATAATTGAATAACAGAGTTAGGTAGAACTTTGGAGGCCTACCACCTTGTCGAACCCCTTAATTTATAGACAGTGAAACAGACCAAGAGGTTGTAACTTATCCAAAGTTCACAGTGGCATTAAGTAGGAGAGCTATAATTCAAACTCAAGTCTTCTGATTCTAAATCAAGGAGATACAGTAAGGGAAGGATATGCGATTAGAGAGAGTTCTCTCCATTTTAAAGGCAGAAGATTCTTCCAAATATATGTGCTGATATTATACTTGCATATCTACTTGCTGAGTTCACTTAAATTCTTTAGCTCAAAGCATTCCAGTCAGAAAACTTAAGCACAGTTGGCTAGAACTATTCATTTGAAGCATTAATACTGAGAGCCAGAAAGGACTTAAGATATTACCTTTGTTCCTCCCACCCCAAATTTCTCATGCCTTCCTTTCCCCCCAATTATAGATGAGGAAAAAAGAGAACCAGAAAGGTCATACAATTCATTAGAAACATAACCAAGACTAATTCTATGTCCAAAGCCCTCCTCACTTCACTTCATTATCCCCAAGTTGAGGAGAAGTAATGATTACAAAACTTTTGCTTCCTTCTCTGCCTTCTCCCTCCCACTCACTAATATTTTACTTGCTGTGGCACCTTAGGCAAAGCTTTGTGCAGTTATTCATTTTTAGATTTACAAATGAAGGAGAATCAGAGAAAAAATGCCAAGGATACAAGATAGGTGATTTTTTCTGTCCAAGCCAAAGTTTTACCTCAGAATCAGGTTTCTAGTTGCATTTAATACTACTGTTAGTACCAAGCCTAACTGGTTGCTGGAAAATCTATAGGTATACAGATGTCTGAGATGTGTAAACACCTTAATCAGAGAAAACAAAAGCAAATGAAAAATGAAGGCTCTGGTGAGCACATTTATTTCTTTATTCATTTGCTTCCTGGATCAGATTTGCAGCACTAAATCATTTAAAAATCTGTAAAAGGTAGAAAAATGGAACAAAACCCAATAACATAGTGACCCTCTTGGATAGAGCAGGATAAACCCCAAAGTTACTAAAAGTTTGTCATCTGAATCAAAAACATTTGAAGTCTCTAAACTACAGATTCTTAGCTTGGATATTCTTGGCGTTTCTCAATATATCTTTTATAAATATTTTGATAACAATATTTCAATATAAGTGATTTTCTTTGTAATCATGTGTATTTTATTTTGTGTATTTAAAAGCATGATTCCAAGAAGTCCAGAGGCCTCACCAGACTGTCAAAGGGGTCCATGAGAGAGAAAATTTTTTAAAAAATCCTTCTCTAAGACCATAGTATGAGATGATCTAGAAGCTAGAAGATAGTTCAATTTAAATTAGCAGTGACTTGCTGCTATACTTCCTGCAGAATGAAGAGTGTGGAGGCAGTGGGGGGAGGACAGGATAGCAGATTTAACTTTCTCTTCACTGGAACAAGCATACTTACATTTTAGAATGCATACTTACAATTTAGAAATCACAGAAATTAAGCAGTAAAGTAAAATTATTTCCATATTACAAATAAGGAAGTAGACCCAAAAAGATGAAAGTGTCACCAAACTAGTAATTGTCAGAGCCAGAATGTGAATCTGGATGTTCTAAGTCTAAAGCTTATTTGAATACCATGTATCACTATTCCTCCACTTCCTCCTCCCACGATTACATGATCATCATTCTTCCTCTTCTTCCTTTTCTTCCTCCTCCTCCTCTTATTACTACCACCACCACTACCAGCTAATTTATATAACTTTATATACATTTACTTTTTTCATCTTCACAACAACTCTTAGGGTAGATATTATCTTCTCTACTGGCAAACTTAGGCTCCAAGAGATCCAATTAAAAAGCAAAAAAGGGAAGATTCAAATCCAGGTCTTCCTCATTCTAAGTCCAGAGCTTTATCCATGCCATTGTGCTGCCTTCATCAAAGCCCACTATATCGAGAAGAATTCAATGCTCAGCAAGCAGTGACAGTGTTTATGCAAGTCATTCTCTTAGTAATAAGCAAGTAAAACAGAAAATACTCACGTGAGCTTCCACATCCCCAGCAAGGATCTTACTGTTCCTCAGAAACTCAGCAACCATGCCATTCATCAATTTGTCAAAAGCTTCCACTGAGGGTGCAACACCTTTGAAAGAAAGACACTTTATTACTCCCTGGTTAGCTGGAAACAGCTGTTACTATCCTTTCTTAGATAGCAGGGATTAACTCATCTTGTTCATGCAGTTATTCATTTTACTTCCTCAGTATTTATTAAGGACACATAAGGTACATGACTATATCAAAAAGTAAAGCTTGGGTGATCTATAATATATTTATTTATTTTCCTATTTTTCATTTTCCTGAGTGAATTATAAGCTAGCTTCCAAAATAAAGTATTGCAAATATCCACTACTAAGTCACTTACCTGCGGGAAGGAAGGCTCACTAAATCATAGAATCATCAGATTTTAAGAAGTAATAATCAGTAGTAATCAGTTATTTGCCATGCTTATTTTGTGCATCATGGGTGAGTATATATGTCTGTATTATGTATATTTATGAAAAATGCTTATGTGCTAACAAATATATGGTACCCAATATCATACTGTTCAAACTGGCAATGATTCTAACCCTCAGATAGGGATAAGGGTGAATCTGAATGATGTAAAATATTTATTTTTTTTTTCAGCTATTAATCAAAAGAGATGTCTGGGCTTTTTTATTTGGAATATTTCTATTTAAATAGACCTTGGGAGCTTGTTCTAGCAGGGGAGTGCAGCTACTCGTATACCCTTGACCGAAGAACGGTACGCCTCTATCAGGGAAGGTCGTCCTCTTCAACCGAGCGCGCAGCTTCGGGAGGGACACACATGGAGCGGTGAGGGAGGAAGGGGACACCCGCCTAGCCAGCCAGATCAGCCGAATCAACCCTGGCGATCAATGGGGTGATAGATGTCGCAGCCAGATCGCCCTCACATCCATGGAATATTTCTATTTAAGTCCCTGTTGAAACCCAGATTTCTGTTCATAACATTAAGAAACTGTATTTGACAACCAACTTCATGAACAATCAGTATCCCATTTTAAAAAAACAAACATTTCTTTAACTTTATATTAGTTGTCCCTAAGGGAAACAATACCTGTTTTGGGGGTTCTACTTGGTTGGTTTATTATTTAACTCAGAAACCTCAATTAGAGCCTTACTCTCCTGTACAAAGTCTAAGAATTCTTGTTCTAAGGGTCTTAGTATCTTGTTCATGTTTATATAGTTAATAAGCAAAGAAACTTAAGATTTGAATTTAAATTTTTGGACTTCAAAATAATGGTTCTTTCCATTATTTAACTGACTGCATAAACACAGTCCATAGTCTGTCTAGGTTCAGCAGTGGAGATTAGGGATTCGTAAACTGGGGTCCACTGCCTTCTGCCCAATTGATTCATGGATAGCTTTCAGGGGGAAAATGAATTTATCCGAGAAAATTATGTTTTCAATTATAAAAAAATAACATTTTGAGAATAGATCTGTAGGCTTCATCAGACTGCCAAAGAGGTCTATTACATAAAAAGGTCAGGAATTCTTCCATGAAAATATCTATGGTCCTTTTCAGCTCTAGCAATCAATGATTATATAATACTCCTATCTATTAGCACTATCCCCCAAATTCCTTACCAAATCTTTAGCAACTATCAAATTTATGATGTCTTTTTGAGAAGATGGGGTTACAGCATATATACTAATTAAAGCTGGTGGGAGGGGAAGTTGATAAATTTTATTGAGTTTCCCACATAAAGGAAGATACAATGAGAACTTGTTTCCTAAATTATTACCATAATCATTTTAAAAGTTGTTTTTAGCTATAAAACAGTTTAATTAAATTACATGTGTACATTAAAAATTAATTAGGGAGATTTAAAAAGTAAACATTCAAAATTGTAGTAGACATATTATTTCTTCATTAAAGTCAACTTGAAATGAGTTTTCTAGAGGAGTGCCCCAGGGATTTGTACATGTATCGGTTAACATTTATATCAATGACTTAAGGCAAAGGCATGGATAAAATCTTATTAAATTTTCTGAAGACACAAACCTAAGAGTTATATCTAACAATACAAAGGATGAATAACAGGATCATAGATTTAGGGTTGAAAACTACCTTAGAGTCATACTCTTTCATTTTACATTTGATTGAACCTCAGAGAGGATGACTGTCCAAAGTAACACAAGGAGTAAGTGGCATAAGTAGGATTTAAAGCCAAGATGTTAGAGTCATTATCCAAAAAAAAAAAATCTTGACAGGCTAGAACACTGGACTAACTCTATTAAAGCAAAATTTAATGGGGATAAATATAAAGTTTATGGTCAGTTTTAAAGCAGTGATTTTATAAATAATAAAGAGGCATAGTTAGATAGCAATTTGAAAAAGATTTGAAGGCTTTAGATGACCATGAGTTCAACAATGTGATGTGACAGTCAAAAAACATATGATAACTTAGGGTACATTAAAAGAAATATCTTCTAGGAGCATGGAGGTCATAGTTCTATTTGTAGTATGTCACAGTTAGACTAATATCTGAAGTACTGTATTCAGTTCTAGTTGCCTCATTTTAGAAAAAAAACTGATGAGCTGGAAAAAAAGCAGACCAAAGCAGTCCTTCCTTAATAACCATTGCTAATTAAGTGGGATATGATGCCTCAGGAGGTAGTAAGTTCTCCCTCAGTGGAAGTCTTCAAGTAAAAGTTGGATGATAACTTCTCAGGTGTTCTTTCTGGGAACTAGGCGGAAGAAACTGAATTATCTTACAATCATAAAATCATGTGTTTCTGTGATTATTGAATAGCATCAGAGCTCATATGAGATAATGTCTCACAAATCGTGAGTAGAAAAAGTCAACTTGACCTCATGACTTTTTTAATGATAAGAAATTTTGGAGAGGAAACAAAGAAATGAATTAATGGAGATTTCTAAGAGATGAAGATTTTCATGTTGAGAATGTTGAATACTGATGAATACTGTTGAGTACTGAGGAATTAAAAAAATTTTTTTTCATTGATATCTTTTATTATTCCCAAAATTTCCACCATTATTCCTCCCTACTCCTAGATAACCATTCTATGTAATACATAATATTTTTTGAGGCAATTGAGGTTAAGTGACTTGCCCAGGATCACACAGCTAGGAAGTTAAATAATATAGTTTTAAAGAAAAAAAGAGAAACAAAAAAAATTGACCAATATATCAAAAAGCATCTAAAATATATTAAATGTTCTAGAAACATGGAACTCTCACTTCTTCAAAGGAATTGATGGGGAAATGTCTTTTCCTTTCTCTTCTTTGGGTCCATGTTCTTTGAAATTTTGAAATAATTCACTTTTGATTGCTTTGTAGTTGTTTTTTCATTTATGTTGTATCAGTTAGTTTGTATATTGTATTCCTGACTGCTAACTTTATTCTTCATCAGTTTGTGTAAATCTTCCCATGCTTCTCTATTCACATTCATCTTACTATTTAGCATAATTATATTTGATTATATTCATATACCACAATTAGTTTAGGCATTCACCAGTTCATTGCTAGAACAAAAAGTCCTGCTATAAATATTTGGTGTATATGGAACATTCTTCTTATCCCAGATCTTCTTGGAGTATAATAGCTAATATTCAAATAATGGTAAAACATTTTAATTTTACAATTATTCTACTATTTGGTCCTCCAAACAACCTTGGGAGATAGATGCTATTATTATTCCCATTTAACAAATGAGGAAATTGAGGCAAACAGAGCTCTTCCTGACTCCAGGCAGCAATCTATCTACTGTGACACCTATCTACCCCTAGCATATGCCTAGTATTGGAAAATTTGGATCAAACGGTATGGATATTTTAGTCACTTTATTTGCATAATTCCAGAGGTAGCAAAGGCTTCAAAAGCATTAACATTAAAATGACAAACCACAAATTCAAGGCTGAATATGGAGTGAAATGTCTATTCTTCCCCCCCTTTCTTTCTGTAGATATAGAGAGAAACACAGAGACAAAGAGACATAGACAAAGACATATGTAGACAAAGTCAAAGAAACATATAGACAAAAAACAGACTGAAAAAAATAGGATTAGAAAGGTTAAAAATCAGAGACAGAGATGGAGAGAAGAATGTGAGGGAATACTGAAGGTCAATAAGGAGGAGTTTGTCAGGATTAAGAAGGTCAAGGTATCAGTAATTTTTAAAATACTGAAGTCTTTGAGGAAGATATTAGAGTACTAAATAAATAAATAGGTTAGCAAACTAACTTGATTGTTCTTAAGAAACCTGCTTTGATGAGCAGATGAGAATGATTTGTTGTATCAGTTATATATAATGTGATTGCAACAATTTGTTTTCAGATAATCTCCCCTAAAATAAGGTTGAATCTATTATTTTCCTTAGTAAATCCTCTTTTCATGGAGAATGAAAAAAATTCAATTTGGCTCAGTCCCTGTCTGAATAATATGTCTTTAATTAATGAAGTTTTATCTTATTCAGTGGTCTTTCAGAATCATCTTGTATTTAGACTTTATTAAACAGTCTTTATTATCATCGTCTTCTTTCTCCTCTCTTTCTTCATCTCCTCTTTCTCTTTCTCCCTCTCTCTTTCCTTCCCCCATTTTCTTCTTCTCTCCCTGATATTCTTGGTCATTTGTACTCATTATGTTTAGAGAAATGTCTTGTGATCACCTGAGGTCTATAGCAGAATAATAAAACATGCTGAGTATGAGACAACATGAAAATGTTTTCTTACAAGTGCAGACTAATGAATCTCATGTACCAACTGTGTAGCTTACAAAAAGACACAAAATGAAACCATAGATATGTCTTAGTTGATGCAGAGAAAGCTTATGGAATCCTGGCAGATTTCTCTTAAACAATGTTTCCTTTCAATTTCCTCAAAGACATTTCTATTTTCATTCTGTTCAAAATTAAAAAAAAAAAAATGAGCCTGCACAATTGTGCTCACAGTAATTTTTGTCTTTGGGCATGTAATACAAGGCCCAGGGCTAAGTAAGCCTGAAATTCTAGAAGCACTAACATAAATCTTGCCCCGTGAAAGCTTTTTCTGACCCCCAAAGCTTTTCTCAATCCAAAATAGCCTGAAATATTTCCAAGTGGGTATGAAATAGAAGAAATTTTAAATGGGACAAGGAAGAATTGTAAAAAGAATTGGTAATGACCTAGAGAATTTTAAAAATTCTCTAGAGAATTTTAAAAACACTACCAAATGTTGTCAAGGAAAATAAATTCTAATACTGATAAAGTATTAGTCCCATTCTGTAACCTAAGTCCATTACCTCTCTGTCAGATAGTGCATAGCAGTGGTCATATGGGTCATTGCATTGATCAGAGTTTTTAAGTTTTTCAAAATTATCTCTTTTAATAAGATGATTGTTTATGTATAAATTGTTCTCCTGATTCAGTCTGTTTAACTTTGCATCAGTATACACAGGTCTTTCTCATGTTTCTCTAAAATCATCCTTTTCATTATTTCTTGTGACAATAGTATTTTACTCTATTCATATACCATAATTTTTCAGCCATTCCTCAGGTGATGGGCACCGTCTTATTTCCAGTTCTTTGTAATCCCAAAAGAATCTGATAAAAATATTTTTGTATTTACAGATTCTTCTCCTCTTTCTCTCATCTTTTTTGAGACCTAAGCCCTGAAATCTTAATAGAACTTTTGCTTATAGAGTAAAACAACTTCATAGGGTCAACTAGAAGTAATGTTGAACTGTGCTTCATAAAGAGTCTAGTCTAGTTATGCAGAAAGAATGAGTAATCTATCTTTTCTTCATCTTCCCTCACCTGAAGGACTCATAAGAAAAGGGAAAATTGAGATGAAGTCTGTACTTATTTTGAGACATGTATAGTTACTTCTTAAAGTGCCTGAGGCTCATTGTCCATAACCTTAATGATAGTTCTCTACATCTGAAATTTAAAGAAAACAATGCTTCTTTATGTTCTGACTCTTTGGCAGCTTTTCTTTTCTTTTTAAAAAAATTTCTCAGAATTTAGTGCTACAGAATGAATATATCCACACATAATAAAACAGAAAAAAATCTTAGCAAAGTCTAGAAAATGGACTATATTCTTAATAGTCCCTAATATCAACACTTCTTTCAGTGGTTCACAAATTTTTGTTTTCTTTGCTATAGAAATTACTTTTAGGTTTTTTTGTTCAATTGTTTTATGATAAAGCAGACTGCTTAATTCTAAAATGAGGTAGCAAAGAAATCTGTTTATATTATAAGGCATAAGTTCAATAATACCCATTGGTCCTACCTCCATTGACTCCATTAACTGTTCCACATTCCCCATGAGGTCCAGTTGTCCCAGAAAACAATGATTCTAAGCGGATTACAGCTTTCTCCAGCCTTTCCAGCAATCCCTGTGTTTCTGCCATTCTGAAAATAAAAATGAACAAAAATGGATACAATATCAATCTTGAGTAAGAATAAGAACTCAGTTTAGGATATAAATGGTAAGAAAAACAGCTAGCATTCAAAAACGTTTGCTAATAAGTTCATTTTTATATTAAAAAAATGTAATCTGGAGCACAAAAGTCTGAATTGGGAGAAAATGTGGTATATCTAGTCCATTTTCTTTCCACTTGGCCCAAATAAGTCATACAAAATTCAACATTTTATCAAATACCTGTTTTTACTAATTTTCAATTATAAACTAATTTCTAGTTACAAACTCTGTGGCAGCCAACAGTTATAGCATTCTTAGTATTATTTATAGAATTGAGGCATGAGGTTGATTGCTGAACAAAGAATTGATGTTGGTATCTAACATAAAAAGGTGTAAAAGGTGTTTTGAAATTAAAAGCCTCTACAATTAAAAAAAATATGTCTTTATAATTTAAAAAATTAGCAACTTATCTAAGCTCAATCAATAAAACCCTCAAATGTAGCCACATAAAATTTATTTCAGGGATATCAGAGTTCAAATCCTCTCTCAATTATTTACTAAATATACGACCCTGGGAATGTCACTTAAGCTTTTTTTTTTTTTTTTTTTAATGTTATTTTTCTCATTTGTTAAATGGGAATATAATAATATCTACTTCCCACATCTGTCAGATTTTATAAATCTTGAAGCATTATATAAATAGTCATTATTGCTGTTACTACTATTGTTGTTGTAGATATCAAAAACATAGAAATTCAAAGCTGGGGGAAAATGAGAATTCATCTAGTCTAATCCCTTTGCTTTACAGATGAGAAAAACTTTGCCATGAGGTTAAGAGATCAGCCAGGAATCTACAGGTAGTGAGTGTCATAGGTGGTAATGAGGCCCCATGTCTTTTTTTCATCATCCACTGACTATATTATATAGAGTGACACACTACTTTGTGGCTGTTAAGTAGAAGTTTGCTTCAAGTTTTCTTTCTTAATTTGTACTAACATAGTAACAGCATACATTTCTTTCTCCAATAAGGTCAGAAAAGAATTTTTTAAAAAAATGATCTAGTTTAAGGATATATTCTACTTTTCCAAGATCACCTGCCTCAGTTTCTTAATGTCAGAACATGTTCAGTCTCACTTTTTGGCAAGTGCATTAACTTCTTAGTGCTCTAGGATAGCAATGTCAAACAAATAGAAAAGACTCCTTTTGGGCTATGTGCAGACTTAGAAAATCACAAACTAACATTATGTTTTGTCATTTTTATTTATTTTTTAAACATTTCCCAGTGATGTTTTCATTTTGTTTAAGTAGCACCCAGGAATTTTGCAGGATGACTACTAGCTTGACACTTTTTCCCAGGCAACTTTAAGACCACAAGTTGTAATGGAGAAGGTGCTGACCTCTAGTTGGAAGCAGATTCACCATCTGGAATTTTCCCATGCTAATGCATTACAGGTCTGGTCCCTATTTCTATCTCCTATTCCTGAAAATATTCAGTTCAGTAAGACAAGAATTATTTCCATTTCATTCAAGAATAGCTTCTCATTATAAATAAAAGATTTGATAACAAGTATTTCACTAATTTATGAAAAAAGCACAATGATCTTGTTTAAACTTCCAAACTGGATAAGATTAAAAGATTATTTTTGGCATGGCTAACATTGTTCTTCATCAGATTGGGGCAAAGAAAACAGTCAAAATTACATCCAGTTTCGTCACTGTCATATAAACAAAACCTGTGCTCACTTCTTATTTAAAAACAAACATTCCGCTCAGAAGCAGTGTTACAGATATTTTGTCTTGTTAATTGATAAGGAGTACATCTTACTTCCAATAAATCATTCTGTTAAGTCTAGATCCTCAAGAGACACCAAACCAACACCAGACCAACTGGTAATTCTCAAGTTTAATAAACTACATTAAAACAACCAGGCAATAGCTACTGATACAATAATTAAACTTACAGGCTGTAGACCTGTAGCTGTAGGCTACATTAGCTGTAGGCTATTTAGAATGTAACTAGAAGTAAATATCTTCAAGGACAATTAAAGAAAAATTATTATTAAATAGTATACATCCTATCTTTTGCTTAATTATTTTTAAACACTTGGTTTGTTTTAAAACATCTATAAAAATCATTTTATTTACTTATTTTTGCAGTTCTTTTGGTTTTTAAACAAAAAATTTTTTAATCAAGATGGGATAGAACAATTTTAGAGTGCCCAACATCCCTAAAAGATAAACTAGGTATGTAGCTACCAAGAATTTTAAGAAAAAAAAATAGGCATTAGATATCCATCTAAAAATATCTTGAATATGCCCCCCAAAATTTTAAAAATAGATAATGTGGGGGACTTTCAAATGCTGGTCCCAACAACTATTTCAATAAGGAAGCCTTGGGGAAATGAAACCAGATAGTGGAATTAGGTCACTGCCCAGAAGACATTAAAAAGAGCCCTATTGCAACTAAAGCCACAGTGAGGGTTTCTCACTTTCAAGAATATATAAACTTACTTTCACAAACAGTGCAACACAAAGATATCAGGCCACATGCAGCCCACAATATTGCTGAGTATTCTAACAGAACCAGATTAAAAAGCAACTGGGAAATATTTAATAATATAAATAAAAATATAATAAAACATGGAAAATAATATGTGCTTTTCTTCAATATGCAGCCTTAAGAGATCTTTATGTATGGTTTAGTGGCCCCTGTTTTTGAGTTTGACACCATGGATGTAAAGCCTTATTCTGAATTAAGTGAGGCATTCCTATACTACATAGAGACTTTGCTATTCTGAAATGTAGTTTGTCCCAAAATTTCAGAAGTAATAGAACACAATTTAAAAAAAAAATTTCTTCCAAGAGCTAAGTCACACATGCACTTCTCTCTATTTTTTATTCCATTGGTCTTACATTCCCATTTAGTTCAGCTACTATGGCCACAATTTATCATTACACCTTTAAAAAGCAAGGTTACACTTATGAAACACACATAAAACTTTGTTTCTTCTTGACCAAGAGCCAGATGGTAATCAGATATGAATGGTGGATATCACTATCTATTTTGAAAAGTCCTTTACTCTGCAAATGTGGTAGGGAGGCTTTCAAAATATGGGCCAGTGCAGACTGCAATGCTGAAATTAGAATCTTATCCCAAGAGAATTCAGAATTAGAAAGTTCCTTCGTCTATTCTTTCCCTTTACACGTCAGAGCTTTTGCTTCTGTCTCATTCGGAAAATATATTTTTAAAAAAGGAACATAATTGAATCTTTTACGTAAATTTTATGAAAGGGAAATAAGTATCTGTGGGCAGATGAAGACCATTGGAGAAATGACGAAAGCTGCCCTAATCTTTTAATAGTTACCCATCTGTTTGCAGTTGTCTGAACTCCATTGCTTAACTTGCCAAATGCTGCAGAAAGCTAACCCGTGACAGGGAAGAAAGCTAATCTTTAATTTTTGATACCTTTTCCTTTCCTCCACTGCCTCTCCCCTTCCCCCATAAATAAGCACAAAATTTCAACCATCCATAGACACTCAGACTGCCAGCTGTTTGGGGAACACTTGTTTCATTTCATGCTTAGTACTCTTTGATATGCTGGAACCCTAGGCAGCCACACTGTTATGCCCTCACTATCTTTAAGAGGAATTCTCTGTGTAAAAAAACATGATTATAACCAAGTGTAGGGTAGGGAAATGGACAAGTTATCTAAGTGAGGACTATAATAATTTGAAATTTGAGAAGTGTCTGAAACTCAGAGGTTTTTATAATTCAGAATGAGGAAAACTGATTGTAGTTGTATGGCTGCATCTTCCTGTGAAGTCAAAAATATTCAGTCTATTCTACAACAGGATTGGAGATGCCCTTCAGTTTAGAGTATTATAGAGCAGCTGTACCCAGAGGAAGCCAAAAATATCCTCCACTGGGAGACATTCATACAGATGGAAGGATATATTAATCCTACAGATAGGCGTATCTGTAAGCTCAGTGTGATCATGACTAGATTCAATATCTGCTTTCTTTCTGTGGCTATTGCATCCCAGTAGCATAAATTGAGAGTTGCAAGGTCATTTAACCCATCATCTCTCATAAGAGCAAATGATGCCTAGAAAGGTCAAATGGCCTTTCCAAAGTCACACAGTAAGTAGTAAAGTTGGAATAAGAACCAAGATCCCCTGTTGCCTCTCCCTTCCCCCGTCCCCATTCTCTTCCCCTGTATGTTCATGCCATGTTCAAGATAATCTTTGGTGAATTATCTTAACAATTAATGATGAATGCCAGGAAAACAGCATTGAGTTTTAGTATTAGTTCATAGAAATCTTTCCACATTTCTCGGGAATGATATTTGCTGTTTCTTACTATACAATATTACTATATATAACATGTTGTATATGCTGTTTTATAACATTCATATAATATGGCCTCTAAATCCATTTCCAAACTGATGATCACCTGTAAAGTTCTGATCATCTCTCAGTTGTAATCCTTCTCTGGGAGGAGGTTTCTTTTCTCTGTGAATCTTTTTCTCTATCCTCTTCACTTGCGAATCCATGGGACGTCTTCTCCTTGATCCAATCCAGAACTCCTCTTCCAGGCCACAGTCCCAACTCTGGCCCAGACTCGACTCACTCCTTGCTCAATGGTGTCTTCTTTTATCCTCCCAGAGAATGGGCATGTGAGAACGCAAGGGCTTGTGGGAAAATTACTTCTACCAATGAACTTGCTCCTCTTAAACATGCAAGCTCCTCCACAGAAGTTCAAAGGGGTAAAACTCCCCTTAAAGGCCAGAACTAGAGAATTGTTAAGTACCGACTTAGCACTTAGTAAGAACCTAATATCTCATTATCTCATTAGCACTTAGTAAGAACCTAACATCTCCCCCTTTCTTTTTATTTAGAACATAGGGTGGTCATGACCTTGAAACATAAATCCATCAATATGGAAGGTATATACATAATTACATAGATTACATAAGCACATAGTAACATAATACATACTAGAAGTATGTAACAAATAACATGATCAAATAATCATAAATTGAGAATTTATAAATGTCCATAAGTCCATTGTCCATTAGTCTCATCTTGTGTTAGGAAATCCATTGATTCCTGCTGGTTTTTAAAGTTCTTTAACTGTCTTCTTATTAGCCATGCTCTTTCAGTGTCAAATGTTTCTTAGATTTTCTCCTTTGTTTTGAGGTCTTTCTCTTTTTCTGTCTCTCTCTGATGGACAAGGCGAATATGACTCATTGGCACCCATCTGATTCCTTCTCCATCTAAAGAAATATAAGCAAATCCTGTCCCCCAGGCAGTTAACCTATCTGGTCCCTTCCATTCACCACTTTCTGGGTCTTTCCACATCACCTGGCGATTATCTAAGGACAGTGGAGCTGCTCGCACTGGACACTGCCCTTCTGATGGGTTATAAAATCTGTCTGCCGGAGCCAGTGCACCTTTGTCAAAAATTAGAAAATTAATGGTATAGAGAACTAAATTTAGAAGTTCTCTAGGGTTACTTATGGCTCCCCCTTTCTTTTGTTTTTGGAGGAGTGTCTTAATGTCTCTGTTTCTTCTCTCTACTATTGCCTCATCTTGCGGATTAAAAGGTATTCCAGTGGTGTGTAAAATCTTATACTGTGCACAAAAGTGTGCAAAATGTTTAGAAGAATATGCAGGTCCACTATCTATTTTTATTTCTTGTGGCATACCCATAATTGCAAATGCTTGGATAAGGAATTCAGTGACCACTCGGACTGTCTTTTTTGACTTTGGCACTGCAAAAGTGAATCCTGAAAAGGTATCTACTACCATTTGGATAAAAGACAGATGACCAAAAGATTTATAGTGGGTCACATCCATTTGCCAGATTTCATTGGGTCTCAAACCACGAGGATTCTTCCCTGGAGGGAGTGTAGGAGCGTGGAAAGGAAGGCAAGCTATACAGCTTTTTACTATGCTCCTAGTTTCCTCTCTTATTATTCCAAATTGTAAACTTAAAGCTTGAGCAGCCTGATGATATTTAGAATGAGATTCTTGAGCTTCCTGAAATAAAGGCGTACTGGCTAACATAGTTAAAAGGCTATCTGTCTTTGAATTTCCATCAAAAATAGGACCTAGAAGTCCACTATGTGAATAGACATGCAAGATATAAATCTTGCCTGGATGCTTTCTCACTTGCTCTTGAAGTTCCTTAAAGAGTTGATAAATATTAGAGACTGCAAATTTTATTTGGGCTATGGTAATTCTTGTACTACACCTACTGAATAGGCTGAATCAGCAATTATATTTACGTCTCCTGGGTAATAAGTAAGAGCTAGCATGATAGAAATAATTCATTCTGCTGAGTGGACTGAAAAGGAGTCCTGACTACTCTCTTTATGGTTAAATCATGAGAGTATACAGCACAAATATTTTCTTTGGAGGCTTCTGTAAAGATTGTTGGTCCTTTAAGAAGAACCTTAGAAACCTTTTCTTCAAAAATCCATCACCAATTATGTAGTAGCTGGGTTTTCTTTAATGGAGATCCATGTGCAAAATTTAGAGCTGTGGCCAATAAAATTTGCCATTCTGGGATAGTCTCACAGCATACATTAATTTGTGCATTAGTATAGAATGTGTATATTCTTTCAGGACTTATCCCAGATAATTGTACTGCTCTCTTAATGGCTTTAATAAAATTCTAGCCACAAGCACTGGGTAAGGAGTAAGGCTTTGTTCTGGTTGTGCTGGGAGGTTCACCCACTCAATCACACTGTCTCCTTGATGAAGGACTGCTGTAGGTGCCTCTTTTTGTAGCAAAAACTGATATTTCCATATGTCCTTGCTATGGATTTCCAGTCATTCAGGGTTAGGACTTCATAAGACAAACCATCTAGTAACATTTTAACATAAGCTGAGGTAGCCCCATAAAGGGTACAACCTTTTTTCAAATCTTTAATTTTATTCAAATCTAAAGGTGTATATTTTCTCCTTTTTTGCCCTACAGAGTCAATCCCTTCAATCACAGGATATGCATATATAAAATCACTTATATCCTGTCCTTCTCTCTTAGCTTTAACCAATGCTTTTTCTAATCTTGTCATAGGCTGCTTAACAGGAAATTCTGTTTGTATTTCTGCCTCTTCCCCTCCTCCTTCTTGCTCCACCCCTGAAAGGTTAATTGAGGGAAGAGATGGGAAATGCGCCTGTTGCTCAGAATTGTACTTAACTTCATTGTTATCTGATTCAGCCTTTTCACCTAGTTTAGTTGACACCTCCTCATTTTGCTCCTTCTTCTCTTCCTTTGGAATAACAATTTTTAAAGCCATTTGGATTAAATTGTAGGTATGAAGTGTATCTTTGGAAATTAAGTTTGGTTTGGAATTGTAGTGTTCACCTAATTGCTTTCCTACTAATTCCCATTCATCTAGATCCAATTATTTTTTCAGAGAAAAAGAAGGACATATGACCTGCACAGTTTTTAAAAGTTCAGTAATCTCCTCCAAAATTACAATCAATCCTTGGCTTTTCATAACCTTGATAATGCTCTCTAAACATTTTCCTTGAACAGAAGGCATTTGCCCCATTTCACTGAAATTCTACCTTAGCTCTTTAACAAAGTTAAACAAATTTTAACAAAAGTGTAACAAAGTTTCCTTGTTACTCATGCTTCTGGGTCAGAGAGACTTTTCCACTGAGATCTGGACTTTGTCGGTTCCTGGTCGGGCACCAAAATGCAAAGGTCCGGGCTAGCTCCTCTGAAGGGCTCAGAATCAGTCCTTGTCAGGATAAGCAAAAGTCCTTGCCCTACATTGGGCACCAAAATGTAAAGTTCTGATTGTCTCTCAGTTGTAATCCTTCTCTGGGAGGAGGTTTCTTTTTCTCTGTCCTCTTCACTTGCGAATCCATGGGACGTCTTCTCCTTGATCCAATCCAGAACTCCTCTTCCAGGCCACAGTCCCAACTCTGGCCCAGACTCGACTCACTCCTTGCTCAATGGTGTCTTCTTTTATCCTCCCAGAGAATGGGCATGTGAGAACGCAAGGGCTTGTGGGAAAATTACTTCTACCAATGAACTTGCTCCTCTTAAACATGCAAGCTCCTCCACAGAAGTTCAAAGGAGTAAAACTCCCCTTAAAGGCCAGAACTAGAGAATTGTTAAGTACCGACTTAGCACTTAGTAAGAACCTAATATCTCATTATCTCATTAGCACTTAGTAAGAACCTAACAATCACCCACCTTATTTTCTTTGTGATTACAAAGAGTATTGCTGTTCTGAATATTTTGGTATGTAGTACTCTCCCATTTTGGACTTCCTTGCAATATATACACATTAATATAATTTGGGATAAAGGCAATGACTATGAACACTTGTCATTTTTCTTGTAAAGTTCTAAACTGCTATCCAGAATAGTTAAACTGATATATATTGGCAAATCTTCTTTTAATATTAGCTTTTCCATGTTTTAATTCATCTTTGCCAATTTGCAAGTTGTGAAGTGAATTCCCATTTTAATTTCCCTTGCAAATGATTTTATTTACAGTTTTTCTTTAAATATTCACAAATTAAATTGTTCCGTAGTTCTCTTTTACTATTTGATCTTTCCCGGATTAGGATTTCAGGGCCACATTTGGCTCATAAAAAACTTTGGTAGAATGCCTTTCTGTCTTTATTTGAGAATAGTTTTAGAAATGTAATTATTAAAATGATAATTCACCAAAGATTGTCTTTTTCTTTTTCTCTGGCCCAGGTAAATTTATTTTTTCTGAAATTTAATTCTTTCTTAATATCATATAGGTCTTGGATAACTAATTCTAAGCAATCTCTGCTTTGTCTTGGTTTCTGATCATATATCACTTTCCATGCATAAGTGAAATTTCTTGCTACTTTAGCAAAGTTCTCTGATTATAGTTCTTTTCTACCCACATCTGGGATATGAATATAATCCTTTCTATTCCCAATTCCCTTAAGATACATGGAAAGAGAGAAAAGTATTTATTCTGAAATTACATGTTTGATTCCTCTCTATCCTCATTATCTAAAGACTCAAACATATTCATTATGACAATCACTTAGCTTTAAATGTAATATTTTACTATTAATGTCCATTATTAAACATAACTAGACCCTATGTCTGCTAAAGCCACAAGCTACTGTGGGGTTCAAGGGTTAGGAGGGGAAGTGAGAGAGAAAGAGAGATCATAAGTGGAGAACACATAAGCAATATTGACAATTCACTCATAACCAGATGGACTAACCAACAAGTGAAAACAGAATTAAGGCAGTAACATCCAAGGAGATGGTTGAAAATCTAGTCCACAAAAGAGAAGAAACTATAGTACCAGTTTTCTCCTGCAGTTTGAGAAATTTGATTAGACTTCTTGTTCAAATAAAAACAAATCTCAGAGTAAGACCTCCTAGAAGCCTATAGAGAAGCACATGAGAGGGAAAAGTTGATATGAGTGAGAACTAGAAACAGCGTGCTGGGCTGTTCTCAACATCTGTATATGTAACTTGGCTTCCAAAAAGTTTCAGGTATGTTTCATGCTGCTATATTTGAAGAAGTGGCTCTAAGTTGAACATAATGCTAAAAAATAACTGTATGGATATGTAAACATATATTGTATTTAACATATACTTTAACATATTGAACATGTATGCGTCTACCTGCCATCTAGGAGAAAGGGTGGGGGGAAGAAGGGGGAAAGTTGGAACAGAAGGTTTTACAAGGGTCAATGCTGAAAAATTACCCATGAATATATTTTGTAAATAAAAAGCTATAATAAAAAAAAGAAAGAAAGAAAGAAAGAAAAGAATGTTGAAATGATACCTAGTACTTGTCTGAGATAAAGCTGTAGTCAGAGCTTCTTGGGGAAAAGACACATCTGGTTCCAGAGCCTTTTTAGGAGAAATATGCAGAGGAAAAAAGACTTTGAAAGTTTCAGACGTGTAGCAGAAACAAGCTCCTTAATATGTGCCTAATTTCCAGCTTGTCTTCCTAGAGACTTTGGAGGGAGAGCTTCCCCTTGGACAAGTGTATCTTCAGTACTTAACATAGTATATAGCACACAGAATATAGTAAATGCTTAATAAAACTTTGTTGGCTATTACTACAAATAGTTCATTGTCCAAATATTCCTTTCACATATTGACCTCACAAAATGGTTTTAATTATTATTTATTTGATTTATTTATTTTATATTATTTATTTAAATTAGTATTTAAAAATGAAAATCATGGGGAGGGGTAATGGAGACTTTGGCAATTGTTTTGGGTGCATAGGCTCAAAAGAGCTTGGAGAAGTGATTATTTGCCTATCTCATGGCTCTGTGTTTCTAACCTATCTTAAATATCTCTGTCTAGGAATATAATTTGATAGATTCAGAAGGAACACTGCTTCTCTGGTTACTTTTAAGGGGGAAGGTAGCCTTTAGCTTACACTTGACAGCTTTGCCTTTTCACTGATCACATAAAATACTATCAGAAATAATGAATTGTGAGTAAATCCATTTATCCAGGCAAAGAAAAACTAGAGATAAAGTATATAGATTAGAATATAACAAAGCAAAACACAAACATAGAAGAATGAATAAATTCTGAGACTTCAGCTCAAACCAAGAGATCCCCCAAGTTCCTTAGTAATGTTCTGTGACACTCCACAGAAATTTTCTAAATCTCTAAAAGTGTCCTCTTCAATACAGAGAATACCTGCATATACAGTATGCTTTGGGAAAGTGAACAATTTCCCAAGCATATTTGATCACTATAAATAGCCAGCCATGTATAACTTAAGTAAAAACACTGATTCTTTTAACCTTCTATTTTATTTGAACCAGCTGTACTATTTCTAAAAAAAAAATTCCCCCTTTCCCCAAGAAGTAATGGATTTTTAAAAAATCACTTCAACTTTAAGCATCCAATTGTTCTCTCAGCTTCTTAGAAATAATTCCTCTAATTCCTTCCTCCTACTCTGAAAAGGGCAACAACATAATCCTTATGGAAACAAGCAGGGGAGAAAATTCCCTTTTTCTTCCCTCTGCAATCTCTACTCAGATAGTTTTATGCCTAAAGGAGAACTGTTCATTTGAAGTCAGGGGCCCCTGTGGCTTTTAGCTAACACAGTTTTTCATGTGTCTTTTTTTTAATGCTTAGGAAACTGATACAGAGGGTAAAGAAACAAAATTCTGGAGAACTCTCTCTCAAAATGTAGAACTTTTGCCTGTACATGGCATATAGTGTTCATTCGATTTTATGTTTAACTATATGCTGTTTAGAATTCTGAAATTTTTGTGTGTGAACATTTATTATTTCTTCAGTATGATTGTAATAATAATAGTTGCCATTTATCTAGTGCTTTAATTTATGTAATACTTTATATGTTTATAAAACATACACATAATCCTTACAGGGTTGTATGATAACTTTGTATGGCAGGTATTGGTACCTCCATTTTACAGATAAGGAACCTGAGGTCAAGAGAAATTAAGTGATTTACCCATGCTCACACAGCTAATAAGTTATGGAGGGAAGATTTGACAGTGGGATTTTTTAAATTCAAGCCCAGTCCACTAGCCATTGTACCACACTACCTCTTTAAAATTCTTCAATGGTTGGGGCTATCTCAGATTTCTTTGAATCTTCCATAGTGCCTAGGCCAGTGCCTTGCACAAAACAGAATATTTTGTTTTCAGCCCTATCCCACTGTCACATTTCTGGGACACACTCCATCTTAAAGTCAGACAACATTCTTCCTCAGGGTGCCAAACTTCCCTCTCCTAAAACCCTAAGGTCTTCTTTTTCTCTTCTTAAAGTGATTCTGGTCTTCAGAAAGCTGAACTATGGGTCTCAACAGTACTTGGATTTTCTATAGCTCCTTTCCCTGCATGATTTAAAAAAATTTTAAGAGTACATTATAATCACCCAATCTGAAGTCACCTAAATACCTTGGAAACAGTTTCTAATTATTCTGCAAAGTTGTAAAACAATTCTGGGGAAGGAGGCCAACTTTTACAATATAACAATGTATTTTAGGAAATTAGAAGACTCATAAACAGAGACTAGATTTTACTTTCATAAAGAGACAGTCAGTTACAAAAAGTGTACTTAAATCTCTTGCTTTCCTGCATTGTTACAAGCGATTTTCCATATATGGAATGTTCTTTCTTACTTAACCTTGTAGACTCTTCAACTTCCTCCAGTTTCTTTTTCTGATTCCATCTAGTTGTTAGCATTCTCTATCCTCTCCCTCTCAAGAAATTACTTTGTATTTATTTTTATTTTTTTGTGTACATATTAATTCTAAAATGTAAACTTTTGTATGGCAGAAACTATTTCATTTACACTTCTTTCCCCTACACATCTGCACATAGTAAGTGCTTAATAAATATTTATTGAATTGAATTAGATTGGATTGAATTCTTTACTCCTCATTTCAAGTTCTCTTCCCTTACCAGGGAGGCATAAATAACTGGTGAGGTTTAAATCCATGACAATCAGTAACAACTATCATAGATTCAAGGGAAACCAAACTTCAAGATGAAGAATGAGTGAGAGAAGGGAAATGGAAGATGTCCTAGATTCAGCAATGAAGATAAAACATATGATTTCTTTGACAAAAATAAGGAACTTGTTAAAAAAAATTACTGCACATTTGCACAACAAAGAAACAAAGGATATGCCACAGACTATGTATTTTTTATCTCTGTAGTCTGTTACCATGAGATAACAGACAGGTATTCCATCTAAAATCTAATCCAAGGAGCTCTACCTGTCTACTGGGTAACAATTTGTGGGGAGCACTCCTGGCCCTAAAGCTTCATTGGGGACTAAGGTTAAATATTCAAACATTGAAATTTTAATATAAACTTATTAATGTCAAGCAATTGAACAAAAAAAGTAAAAAGACCTCATTAACTGGAGCCCATATCAAACAATCAAATAAGGCAGTTTAAAACTTGACTAAAAGTTTCATATTATATATTAGACATATATAAAATAATTTAAATATGTGCGTACTCTTAATGTGTTATCTCTGTCCAACAATAAGTTGATATACTATTGGAGAAACCTGTTTCACTACTGAAAGCACACATATTCTTATTCACACCATATTTTAGAGTTTGAAGTAAATTCCGTGCTATGGAATTTGACTTATCTTGGTTCTAAATCCTATATTAACCATAGAAAAGAATCACACCAAACACTGTCAGTCAGATAATAAGCATAATACATTATTATGCTTATTATTAGTAACAATAATTATTAATGTTTAATAAATTAATTGTTAATCCTTGTGGATACAAAGTCAACAGGATGACAAGCATTCATTCATTAAGCATCTACTATGTGCCAGGCCCTGTGCTAAGTGCTGACAATATAGAGAAAAGCAAAAAACATAGCTACTGCTTCAAGACAATCACCTCTAATGAGGGAAGATAACATGTTAAAAGGTATAAACATACAAGATAGAAACATTATAAATGAGAGGTAATCTCAGAGGGAAAGTAGCTGAGAAGACTTAGGTTATCTTCATGAGGAAAAATTTATTTAATAATATTGATTTACTTAACTTTATAAAATGTGTTATTGAATGTCTCTGAGAAATGAGGCAGAGCCTATGGTATGGTAACCAAAATCCTACATAAGAATCCTGAACATGGGCATACATTTCTTTCTAGGAAAGAAAAGAGGAAGCTAAAAGTCACTTTTCTCCAGAGTGACCTGCTTTGTTTTGCAATTCACCTTGAGTCAAAATCATTACTTCCATCTTGTCAGGTCTGGAGCCTTATACTCTGATTATATATATGTATGTATACACATACACATACACACACACACACACACACACACACACACACACACACACACACACACACACATATATAACCAAGTCAACTTACAAAACAGACAAAATTTCCAAATGGGAGTTATAGTTCTCTATGACATCTCTCCCTTCCCCCATCCATTTCTGCTTTGAAAGTGATAGTGGAAAAGTAAAGACTGGTAAAAGTGACCAAGAATCTCACATTTTTTAGATATAGATAAACTAATATAAATGTGTGGGTACTTTTAATATATTATCCCTGTCCAATAATGAGTTCACATACTATTGAAGAAACTGGTGGTTTTGCTATTTAAACACACATACATTGTGTATATTGTTACTCTTACTATATACTGACATTCTCACTATAAGTAAAAACAAAGAACAAAGTGAAGTTTTTATGTTCTCCTAGGAAAGCAGAATAAAGAAATTGTCAGTGTCCTAAAGGCAATAGGAAATTTCATTTAATGGAATATTTGGTAATCTCATCGTCTAGGTACTTGTGATGAATATAAGCAAATAGATCAGCAAGAAGATGACTAAAACTTATTTACCAGCATCTACTGTAAAAGAATAAAGCAACAAAACAATTCTATTAAATGTTAGCAGTGGATAAAGTTATGGCCCTGGAGTCCAGAGGATCTGAGTACAGACACTTACTACTTTACTATCTGAGCAAGTCATTTATTATTCTGTTTGTCCCAGTTCCTCATCTGTTAAATGAGCTGGAGAAGGAAATGGCAAACCATTCCTGAATCTTTGCCAAGATATCCCAAATAGAGTCATGAAGAGCTGACTGAAAATGAATGAACACATTGAATATTAAGTCCTTGATAAGATTCTCCAAACTAAATTACTAAATAACTTCATTCTCAATGACTTCAAGCAAAAGGTAAACAAAGTGAAAAGTCATTTGACTTTTTTAGACTCTATTTTCTTTAATTGTACAATAAAGGGTGTCCCTTTTAGCTCTAGACCTATGAGCACATATTCTTTGGCAAAAACTAAAACAAGAACTGTAGGAAAATAAGGTTCAGGATCAGTAAAAGAAAGAGGCCTCTTACAGACTACTCAGAAACTTTACATTTATACATCATAAATACTTTCTTCAAGACTAGAATTGGAAAATGTTGACCAGATCATATAATATAATTATTTTAAAATAAAATGGACTATAATTGCAGATATAGAAAACAAAACAAGAAACATCAATTGAAAGAGTATGGTAAAATTGTCTACCAATTAGAGCAAAATCAAAGTAAATACCAAATTCAAAGGATAAAGATGAAAAAAAGACAAAGGGTATGACTACAGCATTTTGAAACTGAACTATTTATGCAAGTTGTTGATTATTAAAAATGAGAACTGGACAATTTTAACTTATTAAACTTAGAGAAGTTTGACAGAAGCAAAACAATTGCCAAAATGAAGATATCAAAAGAGATTAGCACCTACTTTAGATCAATGTGATACTCAAGATAAAACACTAGTATAGAGTATAAGTTTATTTGCAAAACATGAAATGAGATAACAGAAGATTGAGGATAGCATTATTTTACAAAACAGCAAAAAGCAGTTGAGCAGAAAACTAATCTGTAGAAAGATTTGGAATAGAATTTATCTCCATCACTTTAAAGTGTTTTGTAGATGAAATCAGAAGGAAAACACTGAATACTTATAAAATGGAATTTATCTGTCAGATTTGTACAATGATCTAATATCAGTTTTGAAAATGTAATCACTCTATTCAGGCTTTGCCAGCTGATATACTAGGTAAAGTGTTAATGGCATTTTAGGAGACAAAATTGGGCAGATATATATCTGACCAAGTAAACAAAGAAGAACCCAGGTCAAAGTTGGCATAATTTTAAAGACAATTAGGTGAAAAATTATTTTATAGGCATTTAGATTTTGAAAATGTTTCAAAGAACATGTAATTTTAAAAATACGTTTTATCAAAATCTTTTTTAATTACCAGAATTCGATTTTTGTACTTTTAAAAATAAAAGATGAAGAATGAGAAATCAGAATTAGAAAAAATGAATATCAGCAAGTACTATTCATATGACTACTTTCTCATCTTTATAAAAATCTTTATAAGAATTATGTATGCACATATTAAGGATATGATAAAAATGTGGAAAGAGAATAGGAAAGTTTTTGTAGACAATTTTCTATAGCAGACCACAAACTTTATAGCATCACAGATGACTGACACATATAGAAAACAGAAAGTTGTTTATTGTCTTTCATTTATAGTAGAGTAACATGTAGGAAGAATTAAAAACTATATTCAAGCCAGGGATCTCATGTATTTGTTGAAACTGGACAAGTTTATGTGACAGGATAAAATAAAGAGACATGTTCACTTACGCTCATGAAAGGCATCATGTATGGAATTTAAAGCCTTTTTATATACATGATGAGATTTTTCCAAAGCCTCTTCAGTGAAATCCATAATCATACACATGGAAGAACAAAGTGGATGAAAATGCATATTTCTACAATTATCATATCCTTAATATGTGCATAAATAGGTTGTATATAAATCTTCTCATTAAATGAATTTCTCCATATTTAGCTTGGATGCTCTTGGGCAGTCAGCCAATCTATTAAGCACCTACTCTGAACCAGTCACTATGCTAAATGTTAGAGATATAAAAAGAAGCAAAAAGACAGTCCCTGCCCTCATGGAGCTTACAGTATAATGAGGAAGGCAACAAATAAACAAATACAGTTCAAACCAGTTATGTATAACCCCATATAAGGTTTTATAACTGAACATAGGAGTTGTAAAATTATGATTTATTATCAGTAAATGTTTGATTTGTATATCTTTTTATATACTTATATACCTGGGGTCATATAAAAAATTCTGGGGTGAAAAGGGGTTATAAGTGGAAAAATTTTAAGAAGCCTGGATATAGAGGATACATAGGAAATAACTAAAAGAGGAAAGGTATCAGAACTAAGAAGGGTTGAAAAAGGCTTCCTGTAGAAAATGAGATTTTAATTGAAACATAACGGAAGCAGGAAAGTAGGTAGAGAAGAGAAGGGAGAGTATTCCAGTCAGGGAGGAATAGCCAGGAAAAAAAAAGCCCAGAGCTGATAGAAGCAGTGTATTGTTCATGGAATAGTAGTAAAGAATCAATGTCACTAAACCTAAAAGATTGTGATGTGAGTAAGGTATGTGAAGACTAAAATTGTGGAAGGGGATTAGGTTATGAAGGGCTTTGAGGGAGGACCAAGGAAAGAAGTTTGTATTGATCTTGATAGTGACAGGGACTCACTAAAGTTTATTCAGTGGGGGAGTGGGTGGGAAAATAATCTTGACAACTGAATAGAAGATGGATTGGAGTGAGAAAAGACTTAAGACAGGTAGACTCAACAGTAGGTTATTGCAGTAATCTACGAGTGAGGTGATGAGGGTCTATACGAGAGTGGTGACAATGTCAGAGGAGAGACAGAGAAATATTTGACAGACAGAGTTAGTCCATCATTCAAAACCTTTCCATGTAAGCAGGCCTCCTCAAACTTTTCTCCCATTGAGACAACCTTCAAAAACTCATGCTTATCTCCATATGACAAAGAAGTATCAGGGTGACACTTTTTTGAAGAATAACAGAAGTAAGAATAAAGTTCACATTTACAAAATACTTTACAATTCATAAAATTCATTGTCACAATAGTCCTATGAAGTGGGTAGGACAAGCACTGCTACCTCTGTTTTACAGGGAAAGAAACAGAAGCCCTAAGAAGTTAAATGATTTGTCTAGTAATATGGTAAATAAATGATAAAGCCATATCTCAAATCCAGGGCTTCTAATTCCAAGTCCAGAGTTATATCTACTTTACATCTTTAAATCTCAACATTTCACAATTGATAAACATAGGTAAATTGAAAAAATATTAGAATTCTTCCTAAAATATATAGTAAGCTGAACAACCCCACCCATAAACCAGCTCTAGAAGGCCTCTCCATACAGGCCATAGTCCTCAATTCAAAAGCTTCAGTAATTGCAATATACAAAGGGCCATTATTTCACCAAGAACAAGTTATTACTCTCAGTGCTATTGGAAATAATTTATTTTGTTAAAACTTGTCATTTCAGTGTTAAGTATGCCATATATCTTGCCTTTGGGGAAATAAAGTATGCTTAACTCCTAATCTCTAGCTTTAGTGACAAAGTATCATTTTACCCCATTATACCAATTAAATAAAAATGTAATAACTGATTCAGCAAATATAAAAAAAATCCCAAGGATCAATGCTTACTTGCATTGCAAGTTCTGCTTCTGGAGATTTCCAACAAGTGCAAAGATGGTTACTTGACTTAAAATAGCTCAGGTGATGCAGACAGGTCATATGTCTTTCTCTTTATAGATCTCTTATGTTTCCTTTTATGTCTCTAGACTCTTAATTCCACGTTTATAATTTTTCCTGTTGTAACTCCTTTTTTCCCCTTCAAAAATACACTGAAAGATTTTATGTCTCCTCTACATCTAAAAAATAAATATATAATATTCCTATGTGTTGTGTTCACATTTTTCCAAGGGCCAACAGGGAAGAAGGCAAGCAGTAAACATGAGCAGAATGAGAGAAGAATAGTATAAAGAAGAAAAATATCTGAATTATTTAGGATGTATCTATACAAGAAAAAGAAAGGGAATGTAGTGGGTACAAGGCCAGCCTTAAAACCAGGAGTAGCTGGCTTCAATATATTAAATATATAATTTATACACACACACACACACACACACACACACACACACACACACACACACAAACTCACACATGCCTATTTGTGTTTAATGGTAGCCATATCTAGAGTGTGGGGAGTGGGAAAAATAGAAAAATTGTATATGAAAATTGTGTTATATATTTAAAAGGAACAGCATTTTGTACGTAAAAATTCATAGTTTGATGTGAAATCATCTTTTTATTATACTAAATTATAGAAATGCCTTTTTTAGTCCATTAATTAAAAAGAAAATAGAAAAAAGAACAAATCTGGCCTCTGTTCCATCCTGGCTATGTGAACCTGGGCAAGTCACTTAATTTCTCAGCTGCCTTTTTAAGCTAACTCTCTAGGTCAAGAAAAGTTGCAAAGTATTTATTAAGATAAGTTGCAAAGATACCAACCCACATTGCTGGACCTGAAGCAAGGCAATCTGAATTTGAGCCTCAGCTAGTAGCTTATAACTTTATTTAATAATACATATATTACTTCCCTCAAAGAATTATTATAAGCAAACTATTTTGTGAGTCCTGAAGTGCTATAAAAATGAGAGCTACCAAAATTATAGTGTACTGAAAATAACAAAGCATGTCATAGTAAATATAATAAAGATGTCATTTATGATTTCATGTAACCAGTCTGAAGTTCTGAAAAGAAAACCTTTGTTCATATGTCAAGTACACATGTGTGTATCTTGGTGAATGTACTGCTCTCATAGCTCTTGGTTAGAGAAGTTCATTTTGGCCAAATCAGTCAGGCAATCGCTAATGAAGGTAATATGGAAAAACTAAAAAGAAAGTGTGAATACATATTTCCACTTTCTCCTATCCAAAAGCTTTCTTATGATAACAGCTTCTCTTATTGGCCAGATAAGATGCCTAGCAAAAAAGCATTTTTGACAAATCTTTACACTACTAATCTGAGATTCCATGGATTGCAAAATCTTTATGGCTGTAGTTACTTTACTGTCAGTGTGATTTCTTAGTAAATCTCTTAATAAAAATACAAATTTGCTTTGCTTTTTAATGGCAAAGGAACAATTCTTGAATGTTCTATGGGTATATACTTATGGGTATAAGACAGTGCTATTGGACTTAAAATACATGAATCAGGTTGATTGACAATGGATTGAGTCTTTCAAAGTGGAAGTATTCAAATGATTGTTAAATGGCTTCAAGACAGCAGAACAACAAAGAAGTTAAAATATATGTTAGAATGAATGTATACAAGCAAAAGGAAGTAAAAAATCAAGAAAATTATTAGTCATTGAAAAGGGAAAAAAAACCCCACATCTAATCCTTTCTATTGAGCTTTCTTCAATATCAAAGGGTTCGGACTGAATCTACTTATAAAAGTAGTATTATATGTAAGAGTGAAAAGAACACTGGGGCTGGCAGAAATAGATTTGGCTTTGCTGCTGGTCAGCCACATGATTATGAACAAATTATTTAATGTAACTGAGCCTCAGTTTCATAATCTGTAAAATGAGGATAGAAGTCGCATATTACTTGATTCATGAATTGTTGAAGGTCAAATGAGATAATGTATATAAGAACACTTTTTAAACTATAAAAGGCATTTGTACAGGTTTTTATGTGACTCTGTATGCGTATGGGTAGGAGTATTCAAATAAAAAGTTCTAAATTTTATTGTCTTCACAAAGAGAAAAACTAAGAATAATTATGTTAAAAGAGAAATATCTAAATGGGAGATTGTCCAAAAAGGCTATCAACCCCTGTTTGAGAAATGACTGATAGGACTGCTAGTTCCTACATCTATACCTAAAAACAAGAGAATAAACATCTGTTATGGAAGAAAGTTAGTATATATAAAATAGTGTAGTATGCTGGCAAGAATACATAATTTAGATTATTGGGCCTCTATCCTGATGCTTAATAGTTATATGTTCTTAGGCAGTCAATTTCATTAAGCCTCAGTTTCCTCATCTGTAAAATGAGGATAATTGTATTTATCCCCTCTCGTCTCTTAAGACTCCTTCAATAATCTGAAGCCTTTTTCTATGAGCATGAGAAAGTCTGTTTCTTAAAAGTTTGCTTACCTTTCTACATGTTTTATATGCTTACTTTATCTTTATCACTAGTCTAAAACACAGGTACTTTCTAGACTGGGCATACTTACTGAGAAGGCAGTTAAGAGAACCTGATTGAGAAAGACAATCCCAGAAAGGGAGAAATATAAGATTAAGGTGCTTTGCCAAAGCAATGTCTCTGACAGAGAGCTTAGTGTAAGAAAATTATAGATTCTATTGTTATCATCTCACAGAACTGAATGAGAATGTTTGTACCAAGAAACCCATCTATGCAGTGGATAGCAAAAGGGTGGAGGTGATATGAGTGGCTGACAAATGGTTTACCATAGCACACCATCATTGCATTCTGATGGAAGAAGATACAATGGTATGTGATATCCAAGTACTTTGAAAAGACAACAAGAACTAGTCTGGAAATTCAAGAAAAACTTTGCATAGGTATTAATTTCTATCAGAATTCATTTGTTAATAACATTTGTTAAGAATCTACTTTTTGTAAGTCCCTATGCTATAATGTATGCTCTTTGAAGACAAGACCATTCTGCTTTTGTCTTGATTTTTTGTTCTTGCATCTAGCATTAGGAGAGTGTTTACTAAGTGCCTGCTGTAGTCCAGATATCATGCTAAATGTTTTACAAATATTATCTCATCTGATCCTCACAAAGAACTGTAGGTGCTATTTTTACTCCCATTTTACAGGTGAGGATGCTGAGGCTGACAGAGGGACTTGCCCAGGGTTACATATCTAGAGGCTAGACTTGTACTCAAAGTTTCCTGATTGCAGGTCTAGTTCTCTATCCACTGTGCAACTAGCTGAGAAGGGGATTGAAGAAGTTAAGGTAGGAGGGTACTAGATAACTATCTACTTTGTAATCTCACTTATGATTTAGCAAGACCTGCTGATGTGCCACCACAAATCATTTTGTCTCCATGTATGATATACAGGTAGAAGAATACAGTAGAAAAATGCTAAACCTCTAAGAACACAATATAATAATTGTATCACTCTCTGAAAAGGCATTTTCCAAGATGGTCTCCCATTGAAACTGAAAGAAAGGCTTCATAGAGCAATTAACAATATGGCAACAAAGAACTGGGTAATTCACTTTATTCTTGGCCACAAGATTAGAAATGACCACTATTTAGGACTTGAAATATTTAAAAAATGTTCATAGGGATATATTAACAAGATACTGAGTTTTTTGCATGTCCATGCTTTTCAGCAATGTCTTCAGTGACAGTCTCAAAATGATATAATGAATCTTATAAAATTGCAAAAATATCTTTTCTTGATAAAGGAAGAAATGAGACAAGGAGGGGAAAGCATGCAAACCACTTGAACTGATATTCTGAGACTTCTCATGCTCATAGGCCTACAGGGATTTCTTTTTTTTTTTGTTTGTTTGTTTGTTTTTATGTCCTTGTTGAGTGGTCTAATCCAATAGAGGCAATGATTTTGTTATTATGTTTGTTATTTTGCACACCTGTATGACCAAGCAAGACAAAAATGCAACTGGAAAACTTTTCAATTTTTCTGAGTACCACTTAAGAGAAATAGGACCTGATTTCAGAAAACTGTGAACTTCACAAGAAACTTTGCCAAAAGATACAATACTTACTATGACACCATAACCTAAAATATATCTGGAAAAGCTTTCAATTTTTCTGAGTACCACTGAAGAGAAATAGGACCTGATTTCAGAAAATTGTGAACTTCACAAAAAACTTTGCCAAAAGATACAATACTTACTATGACACCCTAACCCCTAACCCCTAAACAAAATAGGAAAAGATCTGGAATCAATTATTTACATTTGTAGCAATATTTCCTTCTTCCAAACAAAAGAGTGTCCTGCCCCTGCTCTTCTACTTAAGGCCACAACCTCCCAGATAATAATCCCAGAATTTAGTGAAGATGTTTTCTGTTATTACTGGCTTTCTCTAATACTTAAAGCATCCTACTGCAGCCTAACTCTCTCTCTTTTCTCCCCTGTCAGAGAATAGGATGGCTTCCTCTGACCCTCCTTTAACCTTAGCTCCTTCTCTCTTAACTCACCTAGATGTCTTAGATTGAGAGACTGATCTCTATTTCCTCTTCTGATCTCTGTATTATTACCTCTAATTTTGCCTCTCCTCCTCACCTTATGTTCATTCTATCATCCTTTAGACATTTTTTGGTAACCCAGAGCTCATGGTCTTAAATCTTTTAGCACCCGGGGAAGAGAACAAAGAGTATGAGAGAACAGCTGGGAGTGCTGTCCAAGAGGACTTCAAGTCAACCCATAAAGCCTCTTTTATTGGGAGGTTAGTAGGGATGAGATTTTTAGGCAGTCCAATCTAGGATATATTTTTTGTCTTTTAATATGTATCAGTGTGTATGAAATGAAACTATATCAGTTCAAACTGCTGAAATCATTGCTGACAAGAGAAGACTTATAAAGTAAAAAGACAAAAACAAAAAAAATTGGTTTAGTTATACAAATATTAAAATAATATATGAACTATTTGCTATTATCTATTATTATTATGCAGGGCATTAATAATTATGAGGATCATGAAATATGCCATATCTAACTCTTAAAAGTTTTGATTATAATATTAATCTCTATTTATAATTTAATGTCTAATTAATATCTCAAATTCATATGGAAGTTCCCATTTATTCATCTTGAATGATTCTAGTTCGTGCTCTCTCAATATACCAGAGGCTTTCTTCTCAATTGTTATTGTTGTTGTTGTTCATACTTAATAGACACCATTGTGTCTATCACTCTCCTATAGGATTAGGCCTACCTTTTTATGATCAGTTATTTTTTTATGATAATATATATACTTATTTTTTCTCAAAAGTTATCTTTGGAAATATGTTCAATTTATTTGTGTTCACTAAGCATCCCTCTACTCCTCTCTAGCTCAAGTGAATTTTGATTCTTTTGTGGTGTTCTAATTTTTATAATCATATAGCATGTGTGGGAGAACAACTGTGTTAAAGAGAGTCTTCTTTTCCAGGGAGAAGCATGGGATCATAGAAAGCACTAAATGGTTTCCTGAATGCAAACCAATTATCTGCTCTCTTTCATTCATGTATTCTCAGCAGTAATATTGTGTTGTATGTATGATATGATATGGTGGTTAAATGATAGGGCTATCCATTCCCAACTTTAAAAAATTAAAGGGAGAATTGAATAAAGACAGAAGAATTAGTATCTTTTCCTCTTCAGAGAATCATCAGGCTAGTTTTAATTAAGAAATCTTAATATAAATGAGATTGACTTAGCAAACATTTCAGAATTTATACATCCAAATGAGTGCTGTCAATGAAAGTAGTCATTTGGGAAGGCTTATCACAACAAAGTTGTTATTGCTCAAAATGCTTCTGGAATTTCTGAAGTATTACATTCACAGTCAATTTCCGAGTCTCATAATAAAACCAGCTTCATTTCTTAATAGTTAGATGTCATTTTTTTATTTTTCAAAAAACTGTTATTATATAGCCTGAACTGGTCCATCTTAATAGTTTATTGCCTTTTTTTCTTTCTTTTTCTTTTTTTTTTTTTTTTGCCTAGCACAGTCCAAGTTAACTACTGAGACATAGTTATCCATTCACAACTTAAAAAAATAAAGGGAATATGAACCTTATTTATGAGTCTTGGTTCCAAATAACTTTTGGCAATTTTGAAAATTTGGATTTAGAAAAACAGAGGGCTTAGAGTCAGAAGGATTGACTTCAAATTTCATCTAATACACTTAATATCTGTGTGACCACAGGCAAATCACTTAATTTCATTAAAGCACAGTTTCTTAATCAACAAAATTAGGATAATGACAGTTGTATAAATGTGAGGAAAGTCCTTTGTAAATCCTAAGCCATTATAAAATGTGAATTACTAGTCCTAGGATCCATCTCTCAAAGGACAAAGATTTTTCATTACTGAAGATACTCAAAAGTCTTAGAAGGCAAAGTCAAGAGAAATTTTTTAAATGCTTTGAGAAATTAGCATTATTACTGAGTAGTCTTCAAAGGTGACTCTTTAAGAGCACAGTTCTCATTTGGATGTACAAGAGAATCCAGTGTACTATAAAATATCCATGCAAGACATAAAAAAGCTACCTATTATACATCATAAACTTGGCCTCATTAAAGCAAAGACTTGGCTATAATAAACATTCAATAACTAATTGGTAATGATTTCACTTGGATTCTTAACATTTAGAAGAACTGTTTTGGGATTACTTAGTTCTACTCTGTAAAAATTAAGAAAATTTGAATGGGTAAGCTTTTCTTTTTCTTGCATTCCCTTATTGCAAGCAGAGGGAAACATCAATCAGTTGAACTAAGATGTGCTTCTACTGATCAGAGAAATGCAAATTAAGACAACTCTGAGATACCACTACACACCTGTCAGATTGGCTAAGATGATAGGAACAAAAAATGATGAATGTTGGAGGGGCTGTGGGAAAACTGGGACACTGATGCATTGTTGGTGGAGTTGTGAAAGAATCCAACCATTCTGGAGAGCAATCTGGAACTATGCCCAAAAAGTTATCAAACTGTGCATACCCTTTGATCCAGCATTGCTCTGTTGGGCTTGTATCCCAAAGAAATACTGAGGAGGGGAAAGGGACCTGTATGTGCCAAAATGTTTGTGGCAGCCCTTTTTGTAGTGGCTAGAAACTGGAAGTTGAATGGATGTCCATCAATTGGAGAATGGTTGGGTAAATTATGGTATATGAAGGTTATGGAATATTATTGCTCTGTAAGAAATGACCAGCAGGAGGAACACAGAGAGGCTTGGAGAGACTTAAATCAACTGATGCTGAGTGAAATGAATAGAACCAGAAGATCGTTGTACACTTTAATGTTGTATGAAGATGTATTCTGATGGAAGTGGATATCTTCAACATAAAGAAGATCCAACTCACTTCCAGTTGATCAATGATGGACAGAAACAACTACACCCAGAGAAGGAACACTGGGAAGTGAATGTAAATTGTTAGCACTACTGTCTATCTACCCAGGTTACTTACACCTTCAGAATCTAATACTTAATGTGCAATAAGAAAATGGGATTTACACACATATATTGTATCTAGGTTACACTGTAACACAGGTAAAATGTATGGGATTGCCTGTCATCTAGGGCATTGGAAAAATGAATACAAGGGATAATGTTATAAAAAAAATTACTCATGCATATATAGTAAAAAAAATTATAAATAAAATTTAAAAAAGAAATAAGATGTGCTTTAAAATTAGGATCTTTCTTTTTCAAATTTCCTATTGCAACAGCTAAAGCTTCAAAAACTTCAAGAAAGACCTTAATTGGTGGAAGAATAAGAGAGCAGTCATTTTTTGATGCTTATCTTGTTCATTTTCTTTTCTTTCCTTCTCTTTTAACAACCCCAGAAATATCTTGCACATGAAAAAAAAATTACAAGAAGACAATCTGAGTCTGGAAGCCAGATATTTATGTCTTGATGCCTGTTCATAAACCTAGGACTTTAAGTAAAATAAAACAAACAAAAAAACCCACTCAGTTCTCTGATTAGTTAGTCCCTCCTTCCAACTTGGACATTCTGCTGTTATGTGAGTTCTCATTTGAATCTGAGAACATTATAGTTGAACAAATGTTGCTTTCATCTTACATAAGGAAACTGATATTAAAGGACCTGTCCAGGGTCATATGGCCATTGAAAGGCACTGCCCTGCTAAGCACTGTTCTACTTCATATAATGAATAAGCAATCAATGAAAAACCTATAGCAGCAGCTGTCAAATGAATTAAGATTTTTGTCATTCTCAGGCTTTCAGTTATGGAGACTGATTACAAGGAAAAAACTTAGAGCTTTTCTTTAACATTTTCCACTGGTAAGAAACATAATTTCCTCCTAGTGGACCTATTTAAAAAAAGGTGAAATCAAGATGGAAGTTCCTTAGACACAGGTCACTCACCATAGGGTTCCTTCTTAGAAGCTGTCTGAGTCTACAGTTTTCCTATCCTGTTAGGAATATTACAAAATACATTGAATAATATATATTCCCTGTCAAGGAAAGCACTGAAAGTAGAAGGCAAATTCCATATTCTTTCCAAAAGAGCCAATTAGAACACTTGTAATGTCTGATTAAGTACACAATGCTAAGAATATTTTGATTGTAGGTAAGTAATCACTTGTGAACATCATTTAATTAAATACTCATTTTGCATTAACGATTAAAGTTGTGCTCAAATTTTTAAAAAAATTCAGTTGTAAGGTCCAAATGAAATGTATTTAACCCAAGTAGAAATAAAAAAAGGTTATTCATGATTATACTACAAAGAAATAGGACAGGTAGATGGCACAGTGGACAGTCAGGAGGGCCTGAGTTCAAATCCTGACTCAGACATTTAATGCTTTATTAGCCATGTGACCCTAAGCAAGTCACTTAATCCCAATTGCCTTGCAAAAAAAAAAATAGAAATAATGCTAAGCACTAAATAATTCTATTTAAATCTGACCTCACTTATGAGCTATATGATATTGGGCGGTCAATTAACCTGTTTATCTGTTTTCTCATCTGTAAAATGGGGATAATAATCTACCTCCCTGAGTTGTTGTGAGAACCAATACGAAATAAATGTAAAGTGCTAAGCACAATGCCTGGCACTAAGTGCCATATAAATGTTAATTATTATTATTATCATTAAAACTGAATATATTGATTCAATTCAATTAGTTAAAAAATCTCCTGTATCTGAGCCCTTCTTATTACTACCTATTATAGCTACCATTTTCTTTCAGCTTCTTATCACTTTTACTATTTTATAATAGCCTCTTAACTGGTATTCCTGCTCCAAGTTTCTCCCTATTTCAGCTGTTTTTCACACAAGTACCAAAATTATTTTTTAACTGCATATATGATCTATTCTACTCAATAAACTCCAGATAATCCTTCCTACCTTTATGATAAATAAAAATCCCTCTGTTTGCCTTTTAAAGTTCTCATCATAGTTCAACTGATCTTTCCAGTATCATTATTTGCTGATTCCTTTCCTGGACTCTCTGATTCACTCAAACTTTCTCTCTGTATCTTTACAATGGTTGATAAACCTGGACCACAATCCTGCCTTGTCTCTGTCCCACAGAATCCCCTCATTTCTTTTAAAAGATAGCTGAAGCACCATCTTCTCTACCAACCATTCCAGCTCTCTCAAAATGCTTCTTTCTTCCCTAATTTGTATTTATTTGAAACACCAAAGTCTACTTAAGTGGGTTGTTTTGGTTTCAGAGTGGGTGGGGGAATTATCTTCCCTTGATATTACTTTAAAAGGATGCAAGAGATCTACAGGAAGTTAACTCCATCATCATCCCTACTAGGACCTCACAACCTAAACAATGTAAACCTTCCCAATGGATTCTTAACATTACCCAAAATGTGATTTTAAAAAATAAATTCAAAATTAGGACTCTCTACCCCAGTCTGAAGACCTTAATATAACCACAAAAGACAAGGTTATTTGTTTTATTCATATATGGAAATGACAAACAGTTCTGGTCAACCACTGTCTATCAATCCAATGGGACTCAAAATCCCTATAACTATACTACTAAAAACACTCTATTGTGTGGAAGTAGCAGGACTTATTTCTCTTTGGAGGTTTGGTTCTAATCATAATGTTTTAAAAACGCTTTACAGGTGATATTTATCTATTAATATTGGTCTTGGTACCCAGCTACTATGACCTCCAGTAAGAAGAAAGGGCTAACTAAGGCAATGCCTACGGAATAAAAGGTTGCACTATGGACAGCAGCATTCCTCTACTAAGAGCATCCAGAGATCCAGAGTGGTGTGCTCTTATTTCTCATCTTTCCTTCAGTGCCACAAATGTTCTCTCCCCTTTTCAATTTTTGTGAAGTTATCATCTCTTCAAGTCCTGTTTGGATGATAAGTCAAGCCCCATTCTTATCTCTTCTCTCAGAGAGTGGGTGCTGTTATTATTCTCTCCCTCAGATTTATTCAGAGGATTGCTATTCCTTATCAAGCTCCAATCATTGCATGTGAAAACCCCCATAAAGTTAAAAGTTAAAAGATAAACCAAAAAAGCCAGCCAGTAGGCCTCAAAATGCAACCCATCTTTTATCCCAGCCTTAGGTGTTCTTAGCCCCCAGCCCTTCAAGAACTCGCCTAGCGCGAGTGCCTGTGACTACGTGTGTGTGTATGTATGTTGGGGGTGGGCGGGAAGGGCATGAAGATGCGGGGAAGCAAAGAGGAGGTGACCCAGATAAAGAAAGCGAACGTTCCGAGATGTACTTCAGGAGCCCACTTTCTCGACATCCCCTCTCCCAACCCAGCCTGCAAATCCTTGCCCTGTCCGCATAATACCCAAGACTGAGCTGACCACACAACCAACGCCCACTGCCCCCCTCCATCCCGCCCTTTTTATTCACCTTCTCGGCACCCCTCAACCGAAAATGTCTTCTCGCCAAGAAGGGCCCCTCTGCACGCAAGCACACACACATCCACGCGCACATACAATCGCACACATAAACACACACGCACACACGTGCACACACGCGTGCGCATACACTAGACTCAAGACAGGTGCTGGTCCCCTTTATTCACCTTACAATCTTCCCTCGCAGCCCCTTCCCCAACCCCACCCTTTCGACAGAACTTCCAAAGAGGGCGGTTCGCAGGCATTCCGGCCGCCGCCCACGCTACTACCCCCACCCCTATCTTCTTTCCTTTCCCACTCCCCGTTCCCCATCCCCTCCTTTTCCAAGCCCAGTTGGTACTTGTATTACCTGTTTAAGATGACCTGGAGTCTTTTCCTCTGCAAGGAAAATGCGCGAACCGGTGCTCAATTCCCCCCTCCTCCTCTTTCCCTCTTCCCTCCTCCCTTCCTCCCGCTGGCCGCTCCTCCTTCAACTCCCTCCTCCCCGCCCCCTTCCCCCCCTTAAAGAGTGTCGGTGTCAGTCACTCAGCTCTTAGAGAGAGTCGCCGCCAGCTTCCGGGAGCTCCAAATACAGACAAGTTGAAGAAAGGCAGGAGGAGGGAGGAGGGAACAGAGGGACAGAGAAAAGAGCCCAAAGCTGGGGATGGAGAGTAAGGATGGAGTGCGTTGAAAGGAGGGAAGGGGACTGGAGCAGGATGGGGGAGAGTACCCCAAAACACTAACAACAGCAACAACAAAATCAAGCCCATGAGCCTACGCTACCAAGCAGTCTAGTCTTTGCAGAACCGTGATTTATACTTACTGCCTCAGTGGTGAATAGGTAACGTAGCAAAGATGTCCTTGGAAAGATTCAGAAGTCTCCCAGCTAAAGGTTAAGAGGGGAAGGAGGCGGAGCCACCAAAGGTGGGTGGGGAGGAGGAGTCCGTCTTCGGCTTTGCTTTGGAGACAAGGGACTATAACTGTTTCTCCCTATTTTAGGGAAGGCTGTAGAGTCGTGGGAACACTTTCTGGGCTTATTACTTCAGAGCAGCTGACTGAACGTCACTCAGGATACTTCGTCTTCCACGTGCCTCTCTACAATCTACCCATTCTTCATTACCTCCTCATCTTCACCGCAAGAATTCCTAGTTTCTTTTTCCAGCTCCCTCCAGATACTCTGCTCTCTCCCCTGTCCCCCTTCATTGCCTTTTAAATATATACTTTTTTGCTCTTGAGGGCCAGGTACTCATTTTTATTTATCTCCGAGCACAGCATCTTTTTCACTATGTCCTTAGTAAATGTTGATTGAAGAACTGTTTATTAATCACCTTGTGCAAAACACTGTACAAGGATTTGTAGTTGATAAAAAGACAAGGCAACATCCCTATCTTCATGAAACTTAGGGTTTATCACGGGAAATTTGAAGTGCTCATTAATAACTGCAATAAATACACAATAAGTATAATTCTTCAAAATTCAACAGATATTAACCAATTACTAAGATGAACAAGACCGTGTACTAAGCACAAGGAATATAAAGATGGAAAGGACACATCCTGATAACAATGAATTAAGAATATAATGAGAGCCTGTAAGGTCCTTTCAGGCTCTGGATCTCTGATCCTAAAATAATAGCTACTATTTAAGAGAGCCTGCATAGCATTTTATGTGTTATCTCATTTAATGATCACAATAATAAATAATAAAGTAGGCATTATTATTAATATTGTTTTCCAGATGAGGAAACTGAAACTAGACAGGTTTAGTGACTTTTGATCCTATACAAATAACTTTAATTCAAGGGAAAGTAAGATTAGTACCAAAGAGAGATACTTGAGAAATTTTCAGAGAGATAAATAATTTTTATTATAACAAAGAAAAAAAATTATCGTGGGGAGGTATAGCTGAGTTATACCTTGAAGGAATAAAGCAGTGAGAAAAACAGATGGAAGAGAGGTGTTCCATTTTATTCTTGGAGGATGCCATGGGTAAAGATACCCAGCTGGAAAAGACAGTGAACAGAGAATAGTTTAATTTAGTTAGATCTTAAAATAAATGGGGGGTGGTGGGAGTCAGTATATGCCATAGAAAGAGTAGACCTGTATTTTAACAAGATATTTAATTAGATCTCTCATGATACTGTAAACTCTAACTTGATAATACTACAATTTCCACATAGTTATTAATCTATATTTCTCCTCCCTTTATGATCTAACTCTTTGAAAAAGTTATTTATATATTTTTTCCTCTCATTTTCTTCTAAACACTCTATAATCTGGCCTCTGATCTCATCATTAAGCTGAAACTCTCCTTTCCAAAGTAACTGATGATCATGTAATTGTCTAATCTAGCTCCTTGAGGAAAAGGGCTATTTTTTGCCTTTCTTTCTGTTCTAGTGCTTTGCAAAATGTTTAGCATATAATAAGCCCACATAAATGTTTGTTGAATGACTGACTGGACTACATATAAAAATGTGATAGATATGCTGGAAAATGGTGTGGCTTCAGAACTGATTGAAGGACTGGGTTCCATGAAGGGAGACTATAATAGGATGCTACAGAAATCTATATGTTTAATGTGTTTTATCAATGATTTGAATGATGGCATAGGTTGCAACCACATGTAGTTGATGAATAATATCAACATATCGGATGAAAGAATTGGAATCCAAAAAAAAAAAAAAAAAAAAAAAAAAAGATTTCAGCACGCTAGAATGAAGGACAAATTTAATCATAGAGATAAATATAAAGTCCCACAATTGGAATGAAGTATAATTAGGCAGCAGTTTATATGGAAAAAAGTGAACTGCAAGATCATTATGAAATAATCAAAAGATAACACATAGAACCAGGTTCAGGAAGAGGGAAGTTAACATCACAATCTCTATTTTGTCTTTATATCTGGGAACAATAATGGTGAGTCTGCTCATTCCCAGAGAAGACCAACCGAGATCTTGGGGTGGAGAGGACTTAAAATCAAGTCATATATTGTTTTAGATTAGATTATAAAAATAGATCAAATTGGAAGAGGTAGCTAAAGATTGTCATTTGAAAGAGGAATTAGTAGATAGCATCTGAAGATAATTTTAATTGTAAAATTCTATTACCTATGATTTTATATAATAAATAAAGATATAGAATCAGTTATGATAAGAACACAAATGAAGAACAGATTGTTTTTTAAAGATTTAAGGAAACAAAGGTCATTTCCATCTGCAGGATTCTGAGGAAATTATATGAAAAAAGGTGACATTTAAATTTGAATTCTGAAAGATTTGTAAGATTTCATTGCAGAGATAGTTTGAGGGGTAATTTAGGGGAAAGAATTGTAGGCATGGGGAACCAAATGTAGATAGGTGAGAAAGTGCTAGATATATATAAGGGACAATTGGAGGTTTACTTTGATTTGAATGTTGAATTAGTAGAGATAAGAAGTTTAGGTTAATGTTGGGTTGTGTAGAATATTGGAAGCTAGGATAAAGACTGGACTTTTATTCACTTGACAATAAGAAACCAAAGAATTTTCAATAGTAAAGCTCAATATGCTACTCTGAGAGCATGTCTGATATCAAGATTTTTGATCTGCAAATGGAACCATTTGAACATAGCAGATAATGCTTGGAAAATTATTTGTGAGCCTTTTTTCTTTATGAAAGGAAAAGAGAATTATGTCAGCATAAATGAATGAATTCCAGAAACTTCATGAATTCCAGGAAGATTCCCATTGTCATGAATCTATGTGTTTCTATGGTATTTATTTTCAGGGATGGAGTGAACAAGGCAGGATGGAATAGGGCATGTATGAGTGAGGGCCCAAAATGGAGAAATAATAACTTAAATTTCTAGTTATAAAATGCTTTGTAATCATGATTTTATTTTATCCTGTTTGCAAAAAACCTAAAGCCCAGGGAAATGAAACAAGAAAATATATCATACAACTACAGTATTTCTAACTTGGCCAATTCAACCTAGTGCTGACAAATTGGAGGAAAAAAAAAAAACAAAAGAAAATTTTTTTTTTTTAAGCAAAGACTAACAAGGATTTTTTGAAGTTTAACTCATGTAGAGTGAGCACCAATGATTAAGAAGTTAAAAGAACCTAGAAACTACCTCAGCAAAAATTTTGTCTTCTTGTCTATGGCAGAAAAATCATAGTCCAGGGAATCATTAGGTTTTAGTAAGATGTAGTTTCCTTCCTTATCTCTTTTAAGTAGATAAGTAGATATCTTTTTACTTTTGCTTGATCTGAGATCAGGATTGCCCTGGTTTGTTTTTTTTTTTTTTGTTGTTGTTGTTGTTTTTGTTTGTTTGTTTTTTTTTTTTTTATTATATATATATATATATTTTATAATATTATCCCTTGTATTCATTTTTCCAAATTACCCCCCCTCCCTCTATTCCCTCCCCCCGACGACAGGCAATACCATACATTTTACATGTGTTACAATATAGTCTAGGTACAATACATGTGTGCGAATATCATTTTCTTGTTGCACAATAAACATTAGAATCTGAAGGTACATGCAACCTGGGCAGACAGATATTAGTGCTAACAATTTTCATTTCCCTCCCAGTGTTTCTTCTCTGGGTGCAGCTACCCCTGTCCATCATTGATCAACTGGAAGTGAGTTGGATCTTCTTTATGTTGAAGATTTCCACTTCCATCAGAATACATCCCCATACAGTATTGTTGTTGAAGTGTACAGTGATCTTCTGGTTCTGCTCATTTCACTCAGCATCAGTTGATTTAAGTCTCTCCAGGCCTCTCTATATTCCTCCTGCTGGTCATTTCTTACCGAGCAATAATATTCCATAACCTTCATATACCACAATTTACCCAACCATTCTCCAACTGATGGACATCCATTCATCTTCCAGTTTCTAGCTACAACAAAAAGAGCTGCCACAAACATTTTGGCACATATATGTCTCTTTCCGCTCTTTAGTATTTCTTTGGGATATAATCCCAGTAGTAGCGCTGCTGGGTCAAAGGGTATGCACAGTTTGATAACTTTTTGGGCATAATTCCAGATTGCTCTCCAGAATGGCTGGATTCTTTCACAACTCCACCAGCAATGTATTAGTGTCCCAATTTCCCCACATCCCCTCCAACATTTGTCATTATTTGTTCCTGTCATCTTAGCCAATCTGACAGGTGTGTAGTGGTATCTCAGAGTGGTCTTAATTTGCATTTCTCTGATCAGTAGTGATTTGGAACACTCTTTCATGTGAGTGGATATAGTTTCAATTTCTTCCTCTGAGAATTGTCTGTTCATATCCTTTGACCATTTATCAATTGGAGAATGGTTCGGTTTCTTATAAATTATGGTCAGTTCTCTATATATTTTGGAAATGAGACCTTTGTCAGAACCTTTGTTTTTAAAAATATTTTCCCAATTTGTTACTTCCCTTCTAATCTTGTTTGCATTAGTATTGTTTGTACAGAAACTTTTTAGTTTGATGTAATCAAAATCTTCTATTTTGTGATCAATAATGATCTCTAGTTCTCCTCTGGTCATAAATTCCTTCCTCCTCCACAAGTCTGAGAGGTAGATTATCCTCTGTTCCTCTAATCTATTTATTATCTCCCTCTTTATGCCTAAGTCATGGACCCATTTTGATCTTATCTTGGTATATGGTGTTAAGTGTGGATCCATATCTAATTTCTGCCATACTAATTTCCAGTTTTCCCAACAGTTTTTTCCGAATAATGAATTTTTATCCCTAATGTTGGAATCTTTGGGTTTGTCAAAGATTAGATTGCTATAGATGTACCCTTTTTTGTTGTTTGTTTGTTTTTTAACCTCAGTTGAAGCATAATAGATTCTGCTCTAGCCTTTTACCATTACTCAAAATGTATCACTCTGCTTTAAATGAGTTTCTTGTATACAACAAATTGTAGGATTTGGGATTTTATTCCAATTTGCCATCTGATTCTGTTTTATGGGAGAGTTTATCCCATTCACATTTACAGATAAAATTACTAACTCTGTTTTTCCTGCCATATTGTTTACCCCCAGTTATACTTTTTCCTTTCCCCTTTCCTTCCTTTCCAGTATTTTGTCACTGATCATCTCCTCCCTCAAATAGACCTCCCCTTTTGCAGCCCCTCCCCCTTTCTGATACCTTTCCCTTGCTACTTTTGTTCTCCCTTCTATTAGCCTCTCCTTTCCTTTCCCCTTTCCCTTCCTATTTTCCTATAGGATTAAATGAGCTTCTCTGTGAAGCTAAATGTGTCTGACATTTTCTTTTTGAGCTAAATCTGATGAGAGAAAGATTTGCACAATGCTCATTCACCTACCCTCTTTTCCTCAATTGCAATAGGTCTTTTTTGAGTCCTTATAAGATATAATTTACCCCATTTTAACTCTATTTTCCTCTTCTTCCAGTAGAATCAACATTCCTCTTCTAATCTAATTTCTTTTTAAAATCATCACAATAAAATCAAATTATACCTGCACCCTCTAAGTGTGCCCATAACAGAGATACAGATCTCAAGAGTTAAACATATCATCTTCCCATATAAGGATATAAGTTTTTTAACTTTTAAAAGAAAGTTATATGTATTAGACTACCTGCCATCTAGTGGAGGGGGTGGGGGGAAGGAGGGGAAAAGTTGGAACAGAAGGTTTTGCAAGGGTCAATGTTGAAAAATTACCCAGGCATACGTTTTGAAAATAAAAAGCTATAATAAAAAAAGAGAAATTTATTTTTTCTTTCCTTTTTACCTTTTTATGCTTCTCAAATTCTGTATTTGGAAGATCAAACTTTCTATTCAGTTCTGGTCTTTTTATCAGAAATAGATGAAATTTATTTGTTTCATTGAATATCCATCTTTTCCCCTGAAAGATGATGCTCAATTTTTCTGGATAACTGATTTTTGGCTGCAATCTAAGTTCCTTTGCTTTTCAGAATATCAGACTCCATGTCCTTCAATCTTTTAAAGTGGAAGCTGCTAGGTCCTGGGTAATCCTGATTGTGACTTCTTGATATTTGAATTGTTTCCTTCTGGCTGCTTGCAATGTTTTTTTCTTACTTTGATAATTCAAAATGTACCTGTGATGTTCCTTGGAGTTTTTATTTGGGGATCTCTTTCAGAAGGTGATTGGTGAATTCTTTCAATGGATATTTTACCCTTTAATTCTAGGACATCCAGGCAATTTTTCTTGATGATTTCCTGAAAGATGATATCTAGGCTCTTTTTTTTAATCATGATTTTCAGGAAATTCAATAATTCTTAGATTGTTTCTCCTAGATCTATTTTCCAGGTGAGTTGTTTTTCCAATAAGTATTTTACATTTTCTTCTATTTTAAAAAATTTTTTTTGGTTTTGTTTGATTGAGTCTCATTAAGTCGTTCACTTCCATTTGTTCAATTCTAATTTTCAGTGAATTATTTTCTTCAGTTGGCTTTTTTATCCCTTTTTGCCCTTGGCCAATTGAACTTTTATATGAAGTGTTTTGTTCATTGCATTTTTTTTCCATTTCACATATTTTGTTTTTCACTGGATTGGTTTCTTTTTTATATTCATTTTGTAAGGAGTTATATGCTTTTCTCATTTCATCAAGTCTATTTTTTAAGGAGTTTTCTTCAGATAATTTCTGGTTTTCCTTTTCTATACTCTCTTGCAAATATATCATTTCTTTCCCCCATTTTTCTTCTAACTCTCTTTTAAGATACTTTTTGAATTCTTCCAAGAGAGCCTTGTGAAATGGGAACTAACTCATAATACCCTTTGGGGCTTCATCTGGAGTTGATTTGCCTTTAGGATCCTTAGGGTTTGGGGTTTTTTTCTTCTCTTTCTCCATAAAAACTGCCTGTGGTTAAAGTTCTTTTTGCTTTTTTTCTCATTTTTTTAAAAATGTTGAGATCTGTTCTTAAGGCAATAGGGACAGTAACTTTAGTTTGCCCTGGGGTGGTTCTGCTGACTTAATTCAGGTGCTAGCTAAGCACAATCAGGTCCCACTTTCTTCCAGAACTCAGTGGCAAACAATTTGCCTTTTGTATTTGCTTTTGAGTGTCTTACAGAAAAATCTTCTGAATCACTGGTTTGCAACCAAGATAGAGTAGCCTAAGAGCCTCACAGCAGATTCTCTAGTACACAGATGCTGCAACACCCTGTTTCCCTTCCCTGGTTCTCTGTGCTGCAGTCTGGGCTCAGCAGCCTCTCCCCTTGCCCAATTGAAACAGACTTTTCTAAAGTTTTTCCAAAGTATCTTCTTCTGGAAATTAATTGTAGTCCAAATATTCTGTTGCTCCAAAATCAGTTCAGAAGCTTAATCTGCTGTTACTTTGAGGGAAGCTTAGAGGAGGTCACATAGAGACATGTCTGCTTTCTGCCATCTTGGCTCCACCCCTGCATCATTGGTTTTTAATAGAAACTTATTTGTAATTCTTTATAGAAAAGGACAGGGAAATACGATGTTTATTATTATTTTATAAAATAATGAGGAAGAGAAGAAGGGAAACTGAGTTTGTAGAAAGATGAGCTTGTTGACATGAGGACCAATTAAGGCTGTTCACCTTAACAACATTTATAAATACAACTGGAAAAAGTACATCAAATAGGTGAAAAATGGGATCGACCTTGTCAGCATATCTATAACAAATTGTTTTCTTCATTGATGATGGTGGACCTAATTACTCTCTCTTGGTTCCTGGTATACTCACCAAAGGCACTGGATGAAATGTAACAGGGAGTCCAAATTGAAGAGATTCCTCTTATAAATGATAAGGTTCTTCAGATATTCCTGTTATGGAACTTGTTCTAATTGCATTGGTTTCATTGAGGTTCATATATCTGACAATACAAATGAACAGTGAACTGGTTACAAAATTTAGAAAGACAAAAATGCCAGGATATATGTGGGAAATTGTGCTATGTTTGTATTAATTAGTGATCCCAAGCTGTTCCTAGAAATAGAAATCCATCATTATTTTTTCAGTGATGCTATATTACTACGGATCAGAAAAGGATTTAGAGAATCAAAATAGTGGATGACCCAAAGGACAAGGAAGAGAAATATCAATTAAATGACAAGAGTTTATTAAGTGTTAAATGCCAAACCTTAGAGAAAGACAAAGTGAAAAAAAATCCCTTCTCTCAAAGAGTTTATTAAGATGAAGGAACAAGGTGCTAGTCTATCAAGTTTCCAGCCTAGTCTTTTGTCTTGAGCAAAGGATAAAATAGGTGTATCTGTTTCTAAAAATTACTCTTTTTCCTTAACATCTCTGATTCTGAAAGGATTCCATCATGAAGCTAAACAGAATGGACATTGAAAATCTATCTAAAAATTTCCCTTAATGATTAAAAAACTTTCTCCTGGACATAACCTATATATTCTATTGATTTTGAGCCTGTGTGTTTGTGGGTTATTATTCAAATCCTATTCCCTCACTGTTCAACCCTTATTCCTGTTTCTCTCAAACTATCCTGTCCCCAGTGTACTACCCAAAAGGTAGCCACCTTTACACTGTGGCTTTTGGAATGCTTGTTCCATAGGCAGCAAACCTGTTTTCATCTTTTCTTTTCTCAACCCATTTGGAACACTGAGACTTGTCTCTCTGTTGGTAATGCAGCCTTCCTGATCACACTTTTACCACAAACTATATTTTCACTCATTCCTCTAACAAACTATATTTTCACTCATTCCTCTAACTTACTAGTGATGGTGGGGAAGTTGGAAAACTTGCTGCCCACTATCACTTCCAGGTTATCTCCCTTCCATCTTAATTCAGTAGCTTTTCCTTCTTTGAGGATCACTCATTGTCTATTGACTTCCAGGATGCTTCTCTCTTTCCTCAATAAATTTAGTGCCTAGTTTACTTTACTCTTCAATTCTTGCTCTCATACTAGGGGACTTCAATCTATATTGACATTCTTTAAAACACCTTAACCTCCTAATTTCTCAATTTAGTAATTTATTATGACCCCTTCCTCCATTCCACCTTAGCCTTATACAAAGATGGTCATATCCTTGATCTTGCTATCATCCAAAAATATACCACTTATCTATTCATCAACTCTGGCTTTCCATTATCTTATTACCATTTACTGGCATTCCACCTCTCCTTTTGCCTTCCAAAATCAAACTTTACTTTATCCATATTATGACCTATAATCACTTGACTCCTCAGTTTTCTTCCAGACTGTTTCTTATAGACATGTGAGGGAAATGATTATTTCTCTCTTAGAGTAATAGCCAACTATTGAATTGTGGCTCAGATTTCCCCATTTCTATAACCTCATTCAGAAATCAGTGTCCATATGATATTTAGTAAGCCATTGAAAGGGTTACAATGTACCTATCTGGGAAACTTAGATTTGATCAAACAGTAAAGAGATTCTAGTCTTGGAAAAAGTGAATTCATTTCATTTTTGGCAAGTCTAAATGGAAGTGGATTCCCCCTTCTTCTGTATTGTCCTAGACAAGAGCTAGTCTTGGCAAAGATAAGTCTGTCTAGGACTGAGAGATCAATCATGTCCTTTAGTCCGTTATTAGTCCTCCTCAGCTGTAACAGATCTAAAACTATATTATAAAGTAATAATCATAAAGTAATTAGTTGGTACTGGCTAAGAATGAATGGTGGATCAGTGGAATAGTTTAGGTACATAAAACACAGTGGCCAGATTACTACAATAATCTACAGTATGATAAACTTAGTGACTCCAGCTTCTGGGATAAGAATTCACTAGATGACAAAAATTGTTGTGAAAATTGAAAAATACTATTGCAGAAACTATGCATTGAGCAACATCTCACACCCTTTACAAAGATATGGTGGAAATAGTACGTGATTTAGACATAAAGGGAGATATCAAAAGCAAAATTAGGAGAGCCAGTAAAAAATTACTGTCAGATCTATGGAGAAGGGAACAATTTATGATCAAACAAGAGACAGAGAATGTCCTTCCTTCCTGTCTTTCTTCTTCCCTTCCCTCCTTCCTTCCTTCCCTTCCTTCCCTCCTTCCTTCCTTCCTTCCTTCCCTCCTTCCTTCCTTCCTTCCTTCCCTCCCTCCCTCCCTCCTTCCTTCCTTCCTTCCTTCCTTCCTTCCTTCCTTCCTTCCTTCCTTCCTTCCTTCCCTCCTTCCCTTCCTTCCCTCCTTCCCTTCCTTCCCTCCTTCCCTCCTTCCTTTCCTTCCTTCCTTCCTTCCTTCCTTCCTTCCTTCCTTCCTTCCTTCCTTCCTTCCTTCCTTCCTTCCTTCCTTCCTTCCTTCCTTCCTTCCCCTTCCTTCCTTCCTTCCTTCCTTCCTTCCTTCCTTCCTTCCTTCCTTCCTTCCTTCCTTCCTTCCTTCCTTCCTTCCTTCCTTCCTTCCTTCCTTCCTTCCTTCCTTCCTTCCTTCTTCCCTCCCTCCCTCCCTTCCTCTCCTTCCTCTCCTTTTCTTTCCCTCCCCCCCTTCTTCCTACTTTAGCTCAGAACTTCTGAACTCAAGAAATCTACCAGGTCAGCTCATGAGCAGGGAATTATACAGGTCTATGCCACCACTACAGGCATATTTTAATTGTTATTTTTTTAAAAGCTTGCATACATATCCCAGGGCATAAGATAAAACTGTGAATTGTGTTACTAATTAATTATTCCATTAATTGAATCTATAAAGTCAGTTAAGTAGAGAATTTCATTTTCAGATTTTTTTTTAAATTGAAAGGTTTATAATATTGAAATCTGTCAGTGAACATATTAGCATTTTGGTAAGAACAATATTTCTCCCTGTTGTAGAATCTCACCCTACACAAAAATGTAGAAACAACAAGCCAAAGTGGAATATCTGATTTCAATTTAGCAAAAAGTTTTCAACATAAATCAATTCCTCTTTCTTTATGTGGTTTTGCTTAATGGATGATATCATAGATTCAATTTCCTATTCATGTTTGGATATTTTAGTTGTATTTTTTGCCAGAATGTGGAGGATATCAAGGCCAGTTGGGCTGAACAGCAAACTGCAGAAAGGGGAGCAATAAATAATAGGATTGGAAAATTGGATTAAAGCAAAGTTGTAAAGGGCTTTAAATGCCAAATAGAAAAGTTTCTATTTAATCCTATAGTTAAAAGCGAGATACAAGAATTTATTGAGTGTATGTGTTTGGTAAGATGATGTGATCAGAACTCCTCTTTGGGAAAATCATTTTGAAAGGTATGTAGAAGATAATTTGGAGTGAGGATCAACTTAAAGCAAAAGGATCAATTAGGAGGTCATTCCAATAGTGCAAGAAGAGTTCAGATAAGGGCTTGAACTAGTAGCTATGTAGAGATAAGAGGGCAGATTCAAGAAATGCTATGGAGACAGAAATAACATACTTAGAAAATGGGTTTGATATGTAGGAAGGGCGAAAGTGAAGAGTCAGGAAGTTTCCAATCAGGGTAAATGGAAAAATGATACTATCCTTGAAAGAAATAGAGAATTTTAGAAGAGAGGTTCACTATGATCAAAGATAATATAATGCAGTCTATGTAGATTGTAACATACCCATGCTTGCATATTCATGGAACCTCACTTTGTCCCACCCAAAATGAAAAGGTGTGGGTATTTTTTTCACTACTCATTCTCAGAATGCAGAGTCTGCCTTCTACTTTTAATAGCTGTTAGATGATTATTTTGTGGGGAGTATAATTGATGGGGGTTGAAGTCTCTTTAAGATTCCTTTCTAATAGCCCATGGTTGACCTTGATTCACAAATCCTGGTCAAAGGCACCCTTTGAATATCCGGGCCCAGCCCCCACCCTCAGCTCAGCTTCCCCCAGCCCTCACCTGATCTGAGCTAATTGAAAAGCCCGACGAGAACTTAGGGGCACCGCCCATCATCCCTTGGGTATCAAAGAGGGGAGCCGAAACGCCCTCATTGCAGGAGCCCTCCCAGCCAACACATGGTATCCTTCCAGCAATGTAAAGGTTCCTGCCCGCCCAGCGGCCACCTCTGACCCTGGCATCTTTCTAACTTAACTTTACTTCCAAATTTCTACAATAAACCTTTTATTTATCAATCTAGGTTTTTCGGGCCTGTAAATTCATTTTACAGGGGACACTGAACCTCATGGGATTATCTATGTGGCGAGAATGGGGTTCCCCCTTTCCTTTCCCTCATTATAATGAGAGAAAGATTTTCACAGTTGCACCAGCACACCTGCTATTATGTATCCTTCTTAGATTATTTTGTATAACTCCCCTGAGGCAGGTATATAATCCCCAAAAAGAAGGCAGTTTACACACAGGTAGAAAGGGACACAATGGGGAAGTGTTAGATGATAATAGATGATGATTTCTTCCTTCAAATTGATTATTATATGACTGGAATAAGATACAGGATTTAAATGAATTACTTCTTACGATGATTTTGAAGAAAGTGCAGTATAGGATGTAAGCTATTAAAAATCATTAATGGTCATTTGAAGGATCATGTTGGAGACAGTTAATGTGGTTCAGTGGAAAGAACACTAGATTTAGAACCAAAGAATCTGAGTTTGCCATTTGCTGTTTTTTTGCTTCTAGCCAATTTATTTAACCCTTCTGGACCTTAGTCTCTTCATCTGTCCAATAAAGTAAATGGACTAGTGTATTTTTAAGTTTTCTTCCAGCTCTAAATTTATGTTCCCACGACAATGTGAAGAGAACAACTGAAACAAGGGTTATATTTGTTAAGAAATATAAGAAAGTGTTCTGAAGTCAGGAGATGATAATGCATGAGACTTATGTAAATAATGGTATAAGTATAGTTTTTCATAACTATAGATAATTTTGATTTCTTTGTTAGAAAACTGCTGACTGTTCATATCCTTTGACCGTTTGTCAAGTGAGGAATGGCTCTTAAGAATTTTGACTATGTGATCAATGACGGACAGAAATAACTACACCCAGAGAAGGAACACTGGGAAGCAAATGTAAATTGTTAGCACTACTGTCTATCTACCCAGGTTACTTATACCTTCAGAAGCTAATAATTAATGTGCAACAAGAAAAAGGTATTTACACACATATATTGTATCTAGGTTATATTGTAACACATGTAAAATGTATGGGATTGCCTGCCATCGGGGGGAGGGAGTGGAGGGAGGGAGGGAATAATTTGGAAAAATGAATAAAAAATAAAATAAAATAAAATAAAAAGAATTTTGATTATGTTTTCTATGTTTCACCTCTAGTCTGTACAACTGAAACATCTTCCTAATTGGTCTCCCTGCTTTAAATCTCCTTTCTAATCTGTTGTTTATTCAGGTGCCAAAATGATATTCCTAACGCAGAGGTATGATAATATCATTCTCCTACTATATAAGCTCTATCTACTCTTCATTGTTTTCAGTCCAAACTCTGTTAAAATTACACAAACTAGTTCCAAGTGTTTTTTTCAAATTTATTCAATATCATCTTCTTTTATCCAGAGGACAGTTAGGTGGCACAGTGGATAGAGTGCCCAGCCTGGAAATAGGAGGATCTGAGTTAAAATCCAATCTCTGATACTTATTAGCTGTGTGATCCTTGATAAACCATTTAACTATATTTGCTTTGGTTTCTGCATCTCTAAAATGAGCTGAAGAAGGAATTGGCAAACCATTCTGTTAAGGTTTGAGAAAGGAGGGGTGAGATTTACCCTGGCTGCAATGGGGTCCCTAAGCTGGTGGTATCACAGGGTTTTTGTGAAAGAATTCACAGTCCTGAACTGAAGGAGAGGTTTTTGATCCCCCCACCCCCCAAAAAAATTGGGTTTATTACACTGAGAAACAACTTCCCAGAGGGCTAGTTCCAAAGGAATTTAGCAAAGGTAGATTTTTGGCAAAGATGAGTTTACAACAAGAAGCAACTTCCTTAGTGGGCTAAATCCTACATCCTACCATTCATGCTATGTATCTTGCCACTGGGCATCTTTTGCAATCCTCTTTTCTTCTCCCTCTGATTGCTATCTTTAGTAACTAAATGACTACTACCATTATTTCTGGTAATTGTGACAATTAATGGCTTCACTCACCATTCCTGTGAATATTCAGTCCAATACTCCCTTTCTTGGCCATTATTCTTCTATATGTTCTATCTCCTTCAATTAGAATGTAACCTCTTTGAGGACATAAACTGAAACAATTTTGTATTTATATCCCTAGTTCTTAGCTCAGAACCTGGAATACAATAAAGTATTTAATGAATGCTTTTTAATTCATTCATGATTTATATATATATATATATATATATATATATATATATATATATATATATAAAATCTGTTGATCTATAGTCAGCTGTCAATTCACGATAGGAAATGGAAAACTCCAGGAAAAAAATATTTTCCCAGTAAATCATCTTTATATCCAGGAACCTAAAGCAAATTATTTTAAGTGAACAGCAATGGAAATATGAATCTATTTCAGCACAATATTAATAAACAATCAGAAAATAATGACACCAACTTATCAATTAGGTCTTGGCTAGGCCTCTTGTCTGGAAAATACTATTATTATGTATTAGTGTTCTGGAGTTATTCAACCTTACCTTGTATTCTCTAATGGTTAAAAGAAATGAGATTGGTTTAAATCCTATTTTTCTTCCTCATAGACTTCATATGTTGTAGCTATAACATAATTGCTTTTTCACAAAATGTGAGTGACAGAGGCATGAATTATTGGGTTTCCTATTCATCTCATAAGGATGTTGTGAAATGAAATAATCTAACCAATTTTTTTTTCCTCTTCCTATTTGGGAGAATGTTGGTAAGACACCACTCTGTTGTCAATGGATTAAACTTTTAATCCTTTCTAGATTTTTTCAGTGAACTTTTTTAGCTGCTAGCATAGAAATTTGTCAATAGAGTTAAGGCACAACATCTTTTTTTTTTTTTTTTAATTCATTTTTCCAAATTATCCCCTCCCTCCCTCCACTCCCTCCCCCCGATGGCAGGCAATCCCATACATTTTACATGTGTTACAATATAACCTAGATACAATATATGTGTGTAAATACCTTTTTCTTGTTGCACATTAATTATTAGCTTCCGAAGGTATAAGTAACCTGGGTAGATAAACAGTAGTGCTAACAATTTACATTCACTTCCCAGTGATCCTTCTCTGGGTATAGTTATTTCTGTCCATCATTGATCAACTGGAAGTGAGTTGGATCTTCTTTATGTTGAAGATTTCCACTTCCATCAGAATACATCCTCATACAGTATTGTTGTTGAAGTGTATAGTGATCTTCTGGTTCTGTTCATTTCACTCAGCAACAGTTGATTTAAGTCTCTCCAAAGGGCACAACATCTTAAGGAAAGAGCAACAATAGTCTTGTAACTGGCAATAACAAATGAGCTTAATCAATGATTTCTTCTGTGCTTTGCTTTTATCTATACCATCTTTAAGATTTTAGTAATAAGAATAGAATTTTAAATCAATCTCATTATTATTTTTGTTATTATTTACAAGTATTACAGAACATCTAGGTAATTTTACTTATATCTACTAGGCTAAGAATGTGCTGAATTGCATAACTAGGGTACCTGACCAATAACTCTGTGTCTGAATAAAGAATATATAAACCTGTGCAAGATATTGAACATAACCCTCTGCAAGTTTATGATAGTTATCCAGTGGATCAATTATTAAGAACAGGACTTGATTTTTGGAGAACTGTGAGCATGTGAATGAAATTTTTTGATCTCTTTCCTCAACCTCACTCTCATGCTGGCATGATGTGAGATAACAGAATTGAAATTGTCTGATCAGTACTTGTATGGAGTGAAAAAATTATGTTAATAAACAGCTTTTCTGTCATGTATATTGGATGTTCCAAATTTCATAGCTCTATTGACTAAATTCTCTTAGAATTTTAATTTGAGTCCAGGAATGTTGATTTAGAGAAGTTAAAATTAATGAATAGCTGAGATGTCCACAACAAACACTGGATTAAGATTTGATAATCTTGAACTTCCATTTTGCTAATAACTACCTATATGCAATATTTACTTTAAACAAATCATTCAATTTTTTTGGCCCTCAGTTTCCTCTTCTATAAAATGGGGGGCAGGACTGGACTAAAAGGTCTCTAATGCCCCTCTTAGATCTAACAATTGATGACTTCATAGAAATAGAAAGGAAGGGGCACATGACCAAGTCAAATATTAAAGACTGTCACAGTCTAGTCCTGATAATGTCAGAGATACTAAAGCTAGAATAAGGTAAAGGGGGATACAAGAAGGAGGGAGAATGGTAATGTTGAGATTGATTTACACATCTATTTTATATATAGTTCTTTTCAGAATAAGGAGGTGAACAAGGAAGGGATCTAGCCTATTTTAGTTGATGGGTAATATTAACAAATAACAGAAAAGTACAATTACTCAGCTTCTGTTTTACTCCAGTTTTCTCTAATAAGGAAACCTATCTTTAAACTGGAAAGTATAAAAAATTATGAATCACAGGTAAGTGAAACTCAATATCATGAAGGAAATAGTAAAAGAAAATACGTGTGAAATTTAGTTTATCATTTTGCCTTTATGTGCCTCAATTTCCTCATTTGCAAAATGGGGCTATTTCACTCTTTGGGGGGTATTTTAAAAAATAATTTTAAAAATTATTCTTGTTTAGATATTTGAATATTTGTACTTTTCAAGAAAAGATTCAGTAAAGTTATTTATTTATTTTGCAAAAAGAAAGAGGGGAGGAGTTAGATTAGATGATTTCTAAATTCCTTTTAGCTCTTATTCCTGTGATCCTTTGAGTTACTTTAAATGTATTCAGATTATTTATCCCAGATGAATTACATCTTGTGGCACTAAGGAACTCACAAATGTGTTCATGGAACACATCATTAATATTTGAGATATCATGGAGAATGAGAAAAATTCCTGCTAGTTTGATATATGTTATCTGTCAAAATTCCAGAATGGATTGTATGGTCTCTTTCAGCTTGAAATCTGTGATCCTATGATTATTAAATAGATAGTTAATATGCTTTTGAAAATTACTTTTACTTATAAAATTTTATCCATACTTTGAGATTATCATATGTGTGCAGGATATTTATAATATATTCCTGTTTGAGTATATGCTCTTTTTCCCAAATAAAATATCTTACTTCCAAGAAAGGACAATTTCATTTTTACCTTTGTATCCCCAGGACCCTGTACAATGTCTGAAATTTACTTAATTAATGCTTATTGAATGAATGAGTGAGTGAGCAAACCAACAAGTCATGATAATATGCTTTATTTCATTTTTGTATGAGAATTCTAGTAGCTAATATTTATATAGTACTTTAAGGCTTACAAAATGTTTTATGTACATACTATTAAGTATCTCATTTGATCCTCATAATACTGTGAGGTGGATATCATACCTGTTTTAAAAATAAGGAAATTGGGCTGAGAAGTTGAGTGATTTGTCCAGGGTCACATAGTTAGTAAGCTTCCAGCAGGCTGTCCACTTTGTCACCTACCTGCCTCATACTAGATTGGTAGACTAGGGGAATACTTTAGATGTGCTTTACCTGGATTTTAGCAAAACATTTGAAAAAATTTCTCATACTATTATAGAGAAATGTAGGATGGATGATAGTAGTTAAATACCCGCAGAACTCATTGAGCACTCATTATCTAAAGAATTGCGTTAATAGCTTTTTGTAAATCAGAAGGAATGATTCTAATGGAATGCTGTATGATTTTGTTAAATACTATACCTAGTCCTATTCAGTAAAGGCAAAGAAGACATATTTATCAAGTTTATGAGTGACACAAAGTTAGGTGGGGAAGTTAATTTATCAGTAAGGAGAATTAGGATCTAGAATATGCGTTAGTTTGGTTGAAATAATCACAACAAAATATAACAGGAATAAATGTAAATCCTGCATGTAGGTTGAGAAAAATCAATTGATCTAGTATAGCATATTATATAAAAAGTGTTCTAAGTCACTATTGATTAGAAGAATACAAGTTAAAACAACTCTGATGTACCATCTCACACATCAGATTGGCTATTATAAAAAGAAAATGACAAATGTTGGATGGAGAGGATGTAAGAAAATTGGTACATTAAATCACTGCTGATGGAGTTGTAAACTGATACAACCATTCTGAAGAACTATTTGGAACCAAAGGATTATAAAACCGTACATATTTTTTGGTCCTCTCTGTTATCTTTCATTTGATTATATAGTTAATAGAGTTTTATAGATGAGGAAACTAAAGCTAAGAAAGATAAAATTACTTATCCAGGGTCACACAGTTTGATGAACTAGGACACATTTCCAACATTTACCATTTTCCTTTTCTGTAATATTAGCACATTTGATATGCATGAGGTGGTACTTTTAGTGTTGTTTTAATTTGCATTTCTCTGATAAATAGTGATTTAGAGCATTTTTATATTACTATAGATGGCTTTGATTTCTTTATCTGAAAACTGCCTTGTTCCTATCATTTAACAATTTATCAATTGGGGAATGATTTGTATTCTAAATAAATTCTATTCATTATATTATTTGAGAAATTAGATCTTTATCAGAGAAACTTGCTGTAAATTTTTTCAAAGTTGTGATTATTATGTGTTTCTCTTCATCCCATTTTTCCTGTTTATTCTTTTTTCTCTCTCTCCTTTTACCCTGTACTTCCTTAAAAAATATTTTGGTTCTGTCTGTTACCTCCTCCATACCACCTTCTATTCTATGAATCCCCTCCACTTTTTTTTTAACTCCTTTCTTTCCTACTTTCCTATAGGAAAAGATAGATTTGTATACCCCGTTGTGTGAAATGTTATTTCCTCTTTGAGGAGAAAGTTTGAAGTGTTGTTCATATTCTCCTGTGTATCCCCCTTCCTGACCTTCCCCTGAAATGAAAAAGCTTTTATGCATCTTTCATGTGAAATAATTTATTACATTATATCTATTCCTTTCCCTATTTCACAGTATATCCTTCTTTTTCACTCCCAATTATATTTTTTAAGATATCATCTAATTATATTCAACTTATCCCTATATCCCTCTCTACATATACTTCTTCTAATAACCCTACTAATGTTAAAATTCTTAGGAATTTCAAGTATCATCTTCTTGTGCAAGAATGTAAAACAATTTATCATTATTGGATCTCTTGTGTTTTCTCTTTTGAATGTAAATAATTTAACATTATTGAATCTCTTATGTTTCCTCTTTCCTGTTGATTTTTTAAAGCTTCTTTTTAGTTTCATACTTGAAAGTCAAATTTTCTATTCAGCTCTGGTTGAATCCAGCATTGTGGAATATCACATTCTAAGCCCTCTGATCATTTAATATAAAAGCTGCAAAATTTTGTGTTATCTTGACTATGGTTGTTCTTTTTGCAATATTTTCTCTGATTTGGGAGCTCTGGAATTTGGTTGTAATATTCTCAAGAGTTTTCATTTTGGGATCTCTTTCAGAAGGTAATTGATGGGTTCTTTAAATTTCTATTTTACCTTCTGGTTCTAGAATATTAGGGAATTTTTTCTTGACAATTTCTTGAAAGAATATGTCTAGGCTCTTTTTTTTTTGATTAAGGCTTTTAAGTAGTTTAATAATTCTTAATTTTTTTTCTCCTCAATCTATTTTCCAGGTCAATTGTTTTTCCAATGAGATATCTCACATTTTCTCTTATTTTTTTCCCTTGTTTTGATTTTCTTTTGTTGTATGTTGATGTCTCATAAATTCATTAACTTCCACTTGACAATTCTAACTTTCAAGAAATTATATTCTTCAGTGAAGTTTTATGCTTCCTTTTCTACTTGGCTAATTCTATTTTTAAAGGAGATTTTCTTTGATGACCTCTTTTTCAATTTTGCCAATTCTTTTTAAAGAACTCTTCTTGGAATTTTTGTACCCTTTTTAGCATTTGTCCTACTCTGTTTTTTAAGATGTTATTTTCTTTAGTATTTTTTGTGCCTCCTTTACCAAGCTATTATTTTTTTCCCGTTATTTTTCTGCATCACTCTTATTTCTTTCCTCACTTTTTCCTGCATTTCTTTTATTAGATTTTTAAAATCAAAGAGTTTTAGGCTTGAGACCAAGTTACCTTTTTTTTTTTTTTTTTTTTTTTTTGAGGATTTGTATGAAACTGTTTTGACTTTGTTGTCTTTTTTCTGTGTTTGTCTTTTGAGCTTTCTTGTCTCCATAGTAACTCTGTAGAGGCTTAACTTTTTCTGCTGTTTTCTTATTTTCAAATCTATTTATTGACTTTTAACTCTATGCTAAATTGGGATTTCACTTCCCAAGGGGAGAGGGACACTGTCCCAAGCTTGTCTGTTTATTTTTAGAGCTAACTCTGGGGGCCTGTAAGTTTTCAATTGTTCTTAGTTGGTACTATTTAAGAAAAAGTACGATCATTACTCTTCTGGCCCGTGATCTGATCTTTGAATGACTTTGAGTATTCTTTTCTGTCCTGGAACTATGACTCTTGTGGCCACATAATTTAGTGTGCTACTGCTCTTCCTTGTCCAAGGTCTGTGTCCCAGAACTGTGTATGGACTACACAACAAAGTCTCCCACACATCGCCAACAAAGGGGCCTCTCTAATCTTTTTCTAATCTGTTGTCCAAGCCCTTGGCCTTCTGTGGACTGAGAGGTCTGGAAACCACCACTACTGAATCAGTCACGCACATGACCTGCTGCTGGGGCATTGAGTTGCTCTTTGTTCTCATCCAGTGTGATAGAACTATCCTGACAAAACATTAAGTTGTTTTAGGCTGGAAAATTGCTTCATCCCCCTCCTTTTTTTTTTTTTTTTTTGTTCTGCTGCTCCAGGAGGCATTATTTTAAAATTATGTGTAGAGGAATTTATAGAGGACTTCAGACAAATCCCTGATTTTTCTCAGTCATTTTGATTCTGCCTCTTTCTTGCATATATTAAAAAAAAAAACAAATTTCAAAAGTTCAGTTTCTTCTTGTTTCTCTTTGTATTTCAAAATGTTTATTTTTGTTAATGCCTAAGTTCACAATGAAAAAGAAAATTTAAGTTATAAAAATAAATGTTTTATAACTACATTTTGAAACAAATTCAAGAGTATATATTAATGGAAAGAGATTTGAAATCTGTACCAAAAAATCCTGGTTTTAAATCTAGTTCTGCTGATAACTAACTATGGGAACTTAGATAAATAATTTCATTTCCCCGATCCTCAATTTGTCCATACCTAAAATGAGGCAATACCAAGCCTACTTATTTCCCAGAGTTTTTGTGAGGATAAAATATATAATATACATCAACATACTTGGTAAATCTAAAGCACAATATGAATAAAAATTATAAAAGAAATAAATGGGATATTATAATCACTGAGTGGGCCATATGGATTTTTTTGTTTGTTTGGTAAAATTACATTCTTAATGAGTAGGTTGTGGCAGTATAATATGAACAAAAGACCAAAATACAATAGTGTCAATTAAAACTATATTTTCATTGAGTACTTTACATCTCCATAAAAAATATTGCTATATGGCTAAGAATTGGAAACCAAAGAAATATTCATCAATTGGGGAATGGCTAAAGAAGCTATGATATATGATTTTAATGGAATATTATTGTGCTATAAGAAAAAGAAGAATGATTTCAGAAAAGCATCAAAAGAATTATATGGACTGATCATAATGAAATAAATTGAACCAGGAGAATGTTCTACACAGGCAATCTTCTTCTATGAAAAACTATGAATGACTTACCTATTCTCAGAATTATGATGATCTAAGATAACTCCAAAGGTCTAATAATGACATATACTATCCACCTTCAGAAAAAGAACTAATAGAACAGAAAAAGACTAAAGCAACCTATTTTTACTTTCTTTCATTTTTTCTTTTACTTGGATCTTCTTGTACAAAATGACTAATATGGAAATGTTTTATATAACTGAACATGTATAACATACATGTGATTGTTTACTGTCTCAGGGAGGGTGGAGGGGAAGGAAGAAGGTAGAAAGAAAAATTGGAACTCAAAACTTTAAATTAAAAAATGGGGAAAATCTTCAATCTTCATTTTAGAAGACAGTTTCCTTCTATTCTATGGACTCAACTAAAGGCTTTTCAACATAATAATACAGAGGCAAGTATGTTGCTATCATATAAGGTATGTTAAAGACATAACATAAGGCTCCTTTTTAGTATTAGGTTATTTTAGTTCTTATCAAATAAATTTCTTGCTATAACAGCCCCCAAATAATTATAACAAAATTGGGGAAAGGCCCAATAAATATCAGAATAGTTATCATTTTCTATTCTGCAAATTCTTTTAGCATGAAAGTAAATTTAGACAGCTGATCAAAATAGTTGGTTAATAAATAGGAAAAGGAAACAAATACTTTTAAATTTAAAGTAATAGACTAAAACTGCCCAGTATAGAGTTATATTAAAATGATTTATGTATTCAAGCTCCCCTTTAGGTGTCAAAAGTTGTAAGCATTTGTATGTGGCTAGTGTAATCCTGTATTAGAGGCTTTCACAGCATTAACGTTCTTGATTCACTAAGTATATTTCTTATTACTTCATCTTATTGTAGTTCCTTTCCAAAAGTTTGGGAAAATCACTACCTAACATTACCCCTATATGGTGACATTAACTTCTTTTTAAAAAACAGATAGCTTTCAAAATCAAAGTAAGTGTTACTGAAAGATTAAAGAAAACAAAACAACTCACAGAAGAATTCTTAGAAAATAACTTTTAATGAACAATTATTTTCCCTAAATTTGTACCTGAAGAGACAGGTTCTTCTTTGTGCTGCTCTGAGTGGAATATTGCCAGGTTGGACTTGTCCAGGTCTTCTCATTGCTTTACCAGGTATTACCTGTTACTTTCCCTGTAGCATCTCTTGCACTTCCCTCCATCTTACAGCAAGCAACACAGGCATTTATCTGTCCCTTCTTGACATTTCATGGGAGATTGTAGTGGAAAATGGAAATTTTTGCTTCTGGAAAAGTCCAAAACCCACTGACAAGGTAATTTTTTTCTTTTGTTGGGGGATTTTCACCAATACAAAAGGAAAAATCTTCTGGAACTTTTGCTTTCTTTTTTTTTTTTTTTCTTTTTTTTTTTTATTATATATATATTTTAAATTTTTTTATTATAGGAACTTTTGCTTTCTGGCAGTAGACACCAATCCTCTTGTATCTTACTTTCAGCTATATAATACCAAGCAAGGGACTTCCTATCACAAATATTCTAACTTCACCTAAGAGTGTAGGAAAATTAAACCATATAATTTCTATGTGTCCTAACAAACTCTATAAAAGCACAAATTATAAAGGCATTTTCCATATTGGAAATTCCGTAGCTTTCTCTCTTTGTATATAATATAGCATATGTATGTATGTCTACATATTTATGTATGTTTATACAAATATATGTATATATGAATATATATATTGTACATTCATATATATGTATAAATTTATACATATATATATAAAATATGGTGGCCCCCCCTTATGAATTTGGGACAATTTATTTGTAGAAATGGATAGAAGCATGGCTTAAGAGATGCTCTGAGAAAGCACCTCCCTGGAGAAAAGTAATGAGAGGATCTAAGAGAAAGTAGCCACTAAATGAAAAAATACTTATAGAAGATAAAAAAAGGCAAAGTATTTTATTTTCCAGCAGATAATTATATATATGTATACATTATATACTATATACACATCTATGTATCTCACATGTGCATATATATCAATGTATGTATATTACAACTACTTTAAGGTTATTAACTGAGAAACCTTTATTAAAAGAATGTTTTTGGGACTGTAGAACTATTGTATATTGCCTGTCTGTGGCATGATTAACAGCAATGTGAATTTTGGTTTTTCCTCATAAGATAGAGATGAATAACTTCATACAAAGGAACCTTGCTTTGAAGAGGATGACAACCAAAATCAGAGAAAACAGGAAGAAGCTGAGGAAGGAAAGAAAGAGAAAAAGAAACTGAACAGAAAGCTTAGAACTGAGATTGCCCCTGCTGCTTGGAAGCAGTTGAGCTCATTAAGCCCCAAAATGTGGAAGACATACAGAAATTCAGTTGAACTGAGAGCTGAGGAAAAAGGAAGGAAAGAAGCACTTATTCAGTGCTTACTATATACCAGGCACTTGAGGTCAGGGACTGTCTTTCATTTCTTTTTGCATTTTCAGTGCTTAGTGCACTCACTGCCTAGCACATAGTGGATGCTTAATAAATGTCTTTTTATTGATTAATTGCTAAACACTTTACAAATGTTATCTTACTTGATTCTTACCACAACTCTAGCATATAGGTTTTATTATTACTCCGATTTTGCAGTTGACAAAACTGAGGCAGAGAGAGAGGTTAAATGACTTTACTTTCATATAGCTAGTAAGAATCTCATAATAGATTTGAACTCAGGTCTCTCCTGACTCTAGGTTCAGTGGTTTTTTCCCACTATGTTCACCTAACAGCCTTCTAAGAACTTATTACTTGTGCATCTCCCTTGCTAAATAGACTAGAGGAAATTTTTTGATTTTGGAAACTGAATACAAGAAGAACAATCCTTTTCTGCTTAATTAAACTGCTTGGGGAAAAGAGAAGTTTGTCTTCTTTGCCCTTTATTGATTTTATTAATTTAGACAGAGAAAAAATCCTCCATAGCTCAATCAAGGGAACAAATTAAATCTCTGTAGATCCAAGATTTGGAAGAGCTACTTTTGCTAAGATTGTGATTATACTGCCTTAGAGCCCAGCCAAAGAATATTTCTAATAGAGCAGCTAGGGAAGAAGTGGCTTCACATAGCACATGGTGATTTTTGGTGTTCTATATTCCCAAAAGAGACTATCATAGCCTATCATCCAGAGTTGTAAGTTACCTTGGGAACATGGGATTCCCTAATTATGTATTTCTTTGCTTGGTTTCTGTAAGTTTAGGCTGTCTTCCCCATGGATATTGTGTGCCTTGGTGGGAGAGTGTGATCAAATTTTATGGCAAAATCCATGCTACATTTATTTTTGTTTTTCATTGTGCAGTAAATCTTTCATGATATTATTAGTGTTGTCATGGTTTGTTTGGATGGAAAGATCATTGGTTAAGTCTCAGGAGCTATAGTTATACATGTATAATTGTAACTATATGCTTATATATGTAACTATATGGTAGTTTTAAGTATATAGTTATAAGTAATATCTATATGGTTTTTCCATAGTAGGATTTCTCATAGGACTCATAGAGTGAGTTGTAGTATCCTGGCAACTCTCATCTAGGAAAACCCCTGGTTTTTAAGCAATCAAACAATATTGGAGACAGAGAATTGGGAGTTAGGTACCATATATGGGATATGTATAGACACTTAGTTTAGAAAATTATAATCTGATTATATTTAATTTTAAAATTAAAAATAGCTAAACATATATTAAATATTTATCACATATTTAATAAAGAAATTATCATATATATTTAGATATTAAATATTTAAAATAAGATTTAAATATGTTTTTTCAATAGATGTAGGTGAAATTTTCATTATTTTCATCACCACCTACCATCAGCACCACACAGTTACTACCACCTACCATAAGATACCAAACTTAATGAAATTTTAGTCCTTCTGCAACTTAGAACTCTTAAGTTTAAGTTGATTCCCCAGCCTCAGCTTTCTTGGAAGCAGGGTTTATAGTCTTCCCCCACCATGCCTAGTCCATCCACAGTAGCTACTTAAAACTGTAACAAAGACAAAGTTCCCAATATAATGAAATAGTAAAATTTTTTCAGTTATCAAAGATTTTTGCATTTTATATGATTTTCTCAATGGAGAACATTTTTTTGAAAGTAGCATATAAGATAAGAAAAAGATACTAAAGCTTATAGCAATAGTTATAAATATACTTTCATGTTTCTGGTTGTCAGATTGTTGACTATAAAACCTACTATCTTTTTTTTTCTTTTGACTCATGGAAAGGAGTTTTCCTCCTAAGGGAACATTCTCAATTGTGTAGTAGCCAACAAAGCAGCCTGTTTTCTCTCTGATCATCTTGTTTAAGTACTAAAAATTTTCTTGGGCAAGTAGGAGAAATTATTCAAATTACCCATGGCATCTACTGCTAGGAAGCCAGTTTGTTTTCTAGGTCCTCTGGGACACATTTCTTTCAGGAATGTTATTCATTTTGAGAGGAGAGGGAAAGATCCTAGCTAGTATTCCCCACATTTGTTTGGTCTGCGTTTTTCTGTTCCCAGCCCCAAGTATTTCACTAACAACTATAAATTAATAAATGTGAAATAACCTAAGCTTTTCATATAACTTTAGAATTGGAAGGGACCTTAAAGATTATCTCATTCAAGTTCCTTACCCTACAGCTTACTCAGAGAAAAATTATTAATGCAATATAGGGACCAGAACCTGGACCTAAAACAGCAGTTCTGAAAGTGTAGTATGTGGTCCATATACTACAGACCCCTAGGGCTTCTCAAGATCCTTCCAGGTGATTCAGGAGATCAAAATTATTTTTAATAATAATATCTACGATATAATTTGTCTAATAAAATACTATTTTGTTTTCTGACTATATTTATGAGGGTGGATTTTCTTCATATACTTTAACCAAAATAACATGTCACAACAGATTGACTACAGAAGCAGATATGAGAATCCAACTGTCTTCCATTAAGTCAAATATTAAAGAGTTTGGGGAAATATAAAATAATGACACCTTTCTCACTGTTTTAGGAAAATATATTTATTTTTCAAAAGTATGTGTTATTAATGTTAACATGAGTTGGGTTTATTATTATTTTAAAATAAGTGTTTTAAAATATGTTTTAATTTATAAAATAGTAAATATTTTTCATTATAATCCATATATACAACATCTCTTTGTTGTTGTATATAATTTACATGTTGTATTATAACCCAGTATACAACATCCTTAGTAAGTTTTAAGAGTGGAAAGGAGACTGAGAACAAAAAGAGAAACATTGGTCCAAAATGTAAATATTTATAATTTATTTAAATACTTTTCTCCCCACTCACTTGAAATGGAGAAATATCAAATAAATACAGTGGAATCCTGAGACAACATTATTCATTGTATTTAGTTTTAGACAGAATATGCCTTTAAAAACTGAAAATCAGAAATTTATCTGTTTTTAGAAAATACATGCATACAAATTGTAGCATCTAAGAAATGAGGAAAATGTAATAACTGTAAAACAAACTCTCTTCTTTCCCTTTTAGGGTGAGGAAGCATGTTGAAGCAGGAAGGATAAAAGGAAGATGGCTACACTGGACATTCCTTTTTTGTCTTTGTAAAAGTATATCAGGAAGATAAAGGCTTCATCTCCAAAATATACAGAGCATTGACTTTAATTTATAAGAAATCAAGCCATTCTCCAATTGATAAATGGTCAAAGGATATGAACAGACAATTTTCAGATGATGAAATTAAAACTATTTCCACTCATATGAAAGAGTGTTCCAAATCACTATTGATCAGAGAAATGCAAATTAAGACAACTCTGAGATATCATTACACACCTGTCAGATTGGCTAAGATGACAGGAACAAATAATGATGAATATTGGAGGGTCTGTGGGAAAATTGGGACACTGATGCATTGTTGGTGGAGTTGTGAAAGAATCCAACCATTCTGGAGAGCAATCTGGAATTATGCCCAAAAAGTTATCAAAATGTGCATACCCTTTGACCCAGCAGTGCTACTACTGGGCTTATATCCCAAGGAAATACTAAAGAAGGGAAAGGCACCTGTATGTGCCAAAATGTTTGTGGCAGCCCTTTTTGTAGTGGCTAGAAACTGGAAAATGAATGGATGTCCATCAATTGGAGAATGGTTGGGTAAATTATGGTATATGAATGTTATAGAATATTATTGTTCTGTAAGAAATGACCAACAGGAGGAATACAGAGAGGCTTGGAGAGACTTACATCAACTGATGCTGAGTGAAATGAGCAGAATTAAGAGATCATTATACACTTCAACAATGATGAAAAAGGAACACTGGGAAATGAGTATAAACTGTGAGCATTTTTTTGTTTGTTTTTTGTTTTTCTTCCCAGATTATTTTTACCTTCCGAATACAATTCTTCCTTTGCAACAACAACAACAAAATTCGATTCTGCACATATATATTGTACCTAGGATATACTATAAGATATTTAACATGTATGGGAATGCCTGCCATCTAGGGGAGGGGCTGGAGGGAAGGAGGGGAAAAATTTGGAACAGAAGGGAGTACAAGGGACAATGTTATAAAAAAAATTACCTATGCATATGTACTGTCAAAAAATGTTATAATTATAAAATTAATTAAAAAACAAAAAAAAAAACACAAAAAAACATTGCTCTTCCTGGACCACAGACTTAATGAGATTGAGCATTGAATCATAGGACACAGTTTGGTAATTTTCTTTTACATTAAATTTTTTTTTCCTGTGTTTTTGGGCCAAAAAAAAAATATCAGGAATACATTTATATCTCTACCATTTAGTGATAATGTCATGGGAGATTTCCTTCTCCTCTCTCTGCTCATTTGAAAGTTTTATTATTGTTGTTGTTTACCCTTTATTTTTGAAGAAGACTATAACACTATGAGGTGAGATCTTGACTTTAGTGTAAATTGGATTTTATTGAATCAGAATTAGGCAGAATTGTCAGGTCCAATTTCTCTTCCAGAGTTATCAAGGTCCAGTGGCAGGACAAAAGTCAAGATGATGCCTGAGATGCAATAGAAGATCTTGGGCTTTCTAAATAAAATAATTTCTCAGGTTTTAGTTTGTTTGAGGAAATATTCATTCATACTGAGACAAAAGTTGACTTAATTTACCAATTTACCAAAAATATCAGACTAGAAGAAGATACTCAAAGTTTCTTGCTGAAAACAATTGTTATTTACACTCATTCAAAGCCATCAAAACTTAAATAATGAGCCATCCAGAGCTGGGCTAAAGCTAATATTAGTCATTCAATGAAAGCCAGAATGATATGAGTTTAAAGGTATAGGTAGTTGAATAACTCCAGAAAGCTAGGTGGCTTTGGATGGGCCACTGGATAGATCACTATTTCTTAAATTTTTTTACACTTGTGACCCTCTTTTACTTGAGAATTTTTAAATATGACCTCAGGCATATCGGTATACAAATCAAACATTTACTGATAATAAATCATAACTTTTTGACCCCCACCTTCAGTGATAAGACAGACCATAGTTTAAGAAGCTGGAGGATTAGGTATCAACTCTGGAGTCAGGAGGACCTGAATTCAAATTCTACTTCAGACATTTCCTAGCTGTGTGATCTTGGGTAAGTCATTTAACCCTATTTGCCTATTTTAATCATCTGTAAAATGAGGTAGAGAAGAAAATGGCAGACTCCAGTATCTTTGCCAAAAGAATCTCAACGAGGTTACAAATAGTCAGACATGACTGAAAAATGACTGAAGAAAAACACTGAAAAACAAGACATCTTTAGTCTAAAATGTAGATTTCTGCCTGTTGGTGTACAGTACCCTAAGTATACTGTTTCCTCAAAATAACATAGAAATCTCAAAACAAAATTAAATGTAAATAAAAAGAAAGATAATATATTCTTTTTAGCTCTTTTGTGGGGATGTATGGAAAGAATAGTATTTAAAATCCCAGAGAGGATGAAAATGATTGATGTAGTCATATTAATAGTAGCTTATACTCATAAAACATATTTTGGCTATCTAGTGCTTTACATATATTATCTTATTTGAGCTTTGTCACATTTTGAACAAACATATAGCTAAGGAAACCAAGGCTAGGGGTTATTATTAATGATGACAGGATTTGGAACTAGAAGGTACTTTCTTAAGTATCATTATTAATAATTATTTTATTATTATAGTATGCTATAACAATATATGAATATTATATTATATTATTAGGACATTAGATATAATAAAGCTTATAATGTTATAACGGCTAAATTAATCCTGGGGTTCCTAATCTTTTTGCATGGTGTGAGCACATTAGGTAAGCTATCAAAGCCTATTTGACCCTGTCTCAAAATAATTTAAAAAAAAAATTATAGTTGAAGGAAAGATTAAATTTCAGTTACAGTTTAGTGAAAATAAAGATGTAATTTGTTTTTCATCCAAAGACAGAGTCCTTGAAATTCCCCTGTGTGAATACTGGACTTTTTTGGGGGGGTCTGTGGACCCTAAGTTAAAAACCCCTAAACTTGTCCAATCCCCTCATTTTGCCATTAAAAGAAATGCAGGCCCCTTAGACCTGGAATGATTTGCCCAAGATGTCCAAATAAGTCAGTAGAAGAGATAAAACTAGAGACTGCTACATTCTGTCCTCTAATACTTGCCTTAAATGTCCATTTCACATTTCTGACATGGTCTTAACCTTTCAGACTAAATTACCATTCATCAACAACAGAATTAAGTCTTTTGTCCCCTTCTCCTTCCCTCCCCTCTTCCCCTCTCCTGGCCTTTTCCTATGGCTCTCCTAAAGGCTTCAGAATGCCTTCCTCTTGAGAAATGTAGATAAAAATGCTATCTTAAAAGGTTAAATTCCCTCTTCAAGAGCTCATATTTTAATGCACATAGAAGGGGGTAGGGATAGGGATGAAAGAGTGGGGAGGGAGCATTAGAACTTGGAGGAGGTCAGGATGGGAGGCTGAATGAAGCACAAGTTAGCCAACTGGTAGTTGCAAAGATCTGCTTGAAAGATTAGTTGGGCTTTTCCACTCTGGGATGTGTCAAACTGACATTGGATTCTAAAACCCAAGGGCTTTCAGCATTTCTGGAAATGCAACTTTAAATTCTTCTAAGTACTGGAAATAGTTTTCTCTCAGCAGACCACCAAATCAATACATAGCTATATGTACACACACATGTTTACAATAAGCAACACATAAACCACATAATATACAACACATCATGTGTAGCATGCACAGAGTTCAATGTAAAGCATATACTATATATGCAGTACATGTATACTTGTACAGCACATGTCCAGCCACAACATATTCAAAATAAGCACAATATATATGTAAACTTATATAAGTGACTATTATATAACATAGGCAACACATAAACATAAATATGTTTACTAAAAGACATTCCATTTTTCTCACTTTCCAGCTTCCTAATGTAGCAACTGCATTTTAAAAGAGTCACCTTTCCTACTTTCAAATCTAATAAAGCTCAAATCTTTCTCCCCATCTTTCTATTCTTTATTTCCCCACCTCCAGCTTTAGTCTTAATAGCCATAAAAACAACAAGAAGAAGCTTTTGCCCTTGCTAATTGGCTCACAATATTCCCTCTTGATTTCTCAGCTCCGGGTGTCATTCTTCCATACTGATAGGCTATTGGTCATTGCTCTCCAGGGAATACATCTCATGCTTCTGAAAGTGTGCAAATGTTTGTGTCATTACTCTTACAGGGGAGAAACTGTCAGCTCAACCCTGACTGAGTTCTGACTGGCCAAAGGCCAAAAATAAAATTAGAGCACTGATCTAATTAATGTTATACTCACTAAGTGGAACTGGAATAATTTTTCATATTTACTAATTGGGGATGGGAAGATAGGGATTTTTTTTCTTCCAAGTTTAGAATCTATTGCATTGAAAGGGCTTTCCATTTTATACCAAATTCAAGTCCCTTTGAGATTCAAATTGTACTACTGTTGGCAGCATTCAGCTTCCTCCTTAAATTAAAAAAAGGGGATGGGGGTGGGGAGTGGGGAATACCAGGGCAACAACTGCCTTTGCATCCAGGAAAGAGAATTGAATGCATTTTGGCTTTTGAGCTTTCCAGAGAAACTGTCCATTCCCCAGGCTGAAGAGGAAATCTAACAATTATAGTACTGATGCAAAAGAGCTCTTCAGAAACTAGAGTCCCTAAGAAGTGGGAGCATTATAAAGCCTGATAAACTATGGCTAAACTTTATCTCCAATAATATATCCATTCCTGAAACAGTGTAAAGTTGCAAATATATCTTTCTCAACTTTTTGCTAGGCCCCAAGTCAAGGCTATTTTGGGCTGCCAGCTCATTCCATCAGCCTGTCCGGGGAAAAGTGGCTTCAAGTATGCAGGGACAATTATCACTAGGAGGTGTGGCCTCTTGCTCTTCAAAAATTTTTGCTGAGGTTATTGTCAGTGGGGGTAAGAGAATAGTTGACTGATGTGCCTCTTTTCACTTCATGTGCTATTTTCTTGATATTCCTTCTTCCCAATTTTCTCATTTTTTAATGTGACATAATTAAAGTGATTGTTAAACATCTTTTAAAAAAATAACTGCTATATTTAAATCTAAATCTAGCTGTCCATTTATCTATCATTTTAAGGTTTGTAAAATTTTTTTTTCTGGGGGGGAAGGAGAGGGGAAGCATTTTGTTATATTATCTTATTTCATCTTCATGCCAATCCTAGGAAATTGATGCTATTATTATCCCCATTTTACAGGTGAGGAAACTGAGACAGATAGAAATTAAATGATTTGCCCAGAGATTAGATTGGAATTTGTATCTTCCTGATTCCAAGCCTAGCTCTATCTACCAAATTCCCATTCATGTAATAAGGTTCTACAAAGTAATCTACTCAAAACAGTCTTATAATATAAATAATATAAATATCATTCTCATTTTGCAGAGAAGGAAACTATATTGTAATTTGGACAGGGCACATTTGAAGTACTGTATTTAGGGCTGTTATTCCTTTAGGCAGGATGCTAACAAACTGGAGAATGCTCTAAAGAAGGCAACTGGCAATCAGAATAGTGAATGGTTTAGAGATCACATTCTCTGAGAATTGGTTGGCTGTTTAGTCTGAAGAAGGAAAGTGTTAAGGGGTCATGAGAGTTTTAAGAAGTATGAGGGATGTCAGTAAAACAATAAATCATTGTGCATATTTAACCCCAGAGGGAAGAACTAGAAGCAAAGCAATGGGTTCAAGTTGTAGAATGTTAGAGTTTGACTTAATACAAAGAAAAAAAAAATTCCAATCACTAAAATTATCCAAAAGTAAATTGGGATTTCTCAAAAAATATGATGGAAGTGGGGAGAAGATTTCCATCATTGGAAGTCTTCCACCAAACGCTTGGGATAGTTAGGTCGATAAAGTACTATGGAGGCAGGATCCAGCTTCAAACATTCACTACTGTGTGACACAGGGCAAGTCACTTAACTCTTCCTCAGTTTCTCATCTATAAAATGAGAAGGAAATGGACAACTACTCCACCATTTTCAAATATGTACATATATATTAATCAAAATGCCATAAAATTAAATTAAATAAGGGGCTACTGAAAAAAGTATTAACAATCAATCGAAGAATAAATAACTTAATCCTAAAGAATCATCTGGTCAAAGAACAAATAGAACACATAAAAAATTTCTCTAAAAATAACAAAAATAATGAAACAAAATTCTAATTTTTTGAATGCCACCAAAGTAATCCATAGGGGGAAGTATATATATATATATATATATATATATCTTTCAACATGTTTAATAATAATAAAAGGGGGGGAGTGGTTCAACAAATTGGGGATTCAATTAAAAACATACTAAAAAAAATGAAAAGTTGAAAACTTGCATATCAAAGTAGAAATTCTGAAGATTAAGGAAAAAAAGAACAAAATTGAAACAAGAAATTGCCATTCCACCATTTTTGCCAAGAAGATACTAAAAAGGGTTATGAAGAGTCAAATAAATGCTACTGCAATAACTCATCATCATTAATCAAAGGCTGGATAAATTTGAGTGGTTCACAGAGAATTCCTGTTCAAGTATAGTTTCGATTAGATAGTCTCTGTAAGACTTAGTAAAGCAATTAAATGATTTTCCCACAGTTACATGGCTAATGTGTCTCAGAACCCAGATTATTCCAGGTCTTCTTACAAAGATACCAAAACCCATTCTACTCCATCTCATACCTCTGAAGTGAATGTAACAATCATTAGAAAAAGATATTGCTTCCATAAAAGATAAATAAATACATGTGTTTAAACTTTTCCAGAAAGATTCAAAGGAAATTTAATTGGCATCCCAGTTTGCCTCACTGTTATATTTGCATATTAAACTAAGTATATCTGTAAGATTGACTTTAGTTAATAGAATCTGTGATTTCACAAGAATTAACAAATTGTTTTATAAACTAGGGATGTCCCATTTGCTATTAGCTTGACTAACTCATTGATAGAGTAACTTGTACCTTTGACTCTTTCTGTGATATCACTGATGCTTCCTTCAGACATTATGTATAATTTACATTCACAAACACTAGATCCAGCACACTTTAATCACATCATTCCTCAGGCTGAGGCAAATGCAGCATGGGGAAAACTTCGCTAAACTAGGGCCAAGAATGAAGTGACAGGAAGCACATTGCAAGTCTGCAGGTAAATATCACCTTGTGAATTGATGATTTGGGTTTTGCCTTTGTCTATACAGTAAATCAATTCCAGCCTTGGATTTTGCCTCATCCTGGGAAATCTTACCAATTGAGCTTAATTATAGGATGCTTTTCTTGAGATACTGTCTTAGGTCTACTCTAGTGCCTGTTTTACCAAGAATACTTTGCAATCTAATCAATCAATCAACAATAAGTTCTGGTAATACAAATTTTAAAAAAATAGTTTCTGTCCTCAAGGAATTTATAGTTTAATACATTAGTTCTCAAACACTGAGGGGTCTCTGAAATTCTTTCAGAGGATCAAATTAAAAAATAGTTTTTATTTCTAATATGATGAATATCTGTAAATATAACCCACATAAACAAAGACTCTTTGGACAGATCCTCAATAATTTTAATAATATAAAGGTACTGAGAACAAAAGTTTGAAAACTACATGGCAGAAGCAGAGAAGACACAAATACAACACCCCCCCCCCCGTTGATTCTTAAATTCATTGGATGGATTGAAAAGGAAGTAACTATTGACCAATGGTCAATAACATCGTTATTTAAAGGACTGAAACATCTCTGAAATAAACTGTAGATAGTGGGTAGAACATGGGTTCTAATGATTCTATTAAGAATTTTTGGGCAGTTTCCTAGAATCCTGAAATGTAGGCTATACTTTTCTTAAAAAGTATAACACACAAACAATATCATGGTGCAAAGGAAGGAATACTGTATTTGAAGTCAAAAGATTTGGATTCAAATCCTAACTGCCACATATTAATTATGTATCTTAGATAAGTCATGTAATATTTCTGCTTCTGTTTCCTCATTTATAAAATGAGGATAGTTGGACAAGGTAATCTCTAAGATATATTTTGCTTAAAAATAATGTTAACTGATTGATGAGTATTATTCCTGTTCCAACAGTTATTATCTGTAGAGTTTGTTCCTACTCAAAGAGAGTACTTTAATACATGTCCTCTAAGGGGATGAGTGAAGATTTCTCAGAACACTGGATAGAGTAGGTCAGACTTTTGGACTTGGCCTGCTTTTTTTTTTCTTTTTCTTTTACATGGCATTTTTTAAATTGAAACTTTTTATTTTCAAAACATATACAAGGATATTTTTTATCATTGACCCTTGTAAAACCTTGTGTTCCAATTTCTCTTCCTTCCCCCCATCCCCTCTCACAGATGGCAAGTAATCCAATACATGTTAAACATGGTAAAAATATATGTAAATCTAATATAGGCATATGTATTTATATAATTATCTTGCTGCACAATAAGAATCAGATCAAAAGGGAAAAAAATGAGAAAGAAAATAAAATTCAAGCAAACAACAACAAAAGAAGTGAAAATGCTATGTTGTGATCCACACTCATCCTCTGTGGATCATCCTGTGATCCACAGTCCTCTCTCTGGGTGTAGATGGCTCTCATCATCACAAGATCATTGGAACTGGCCTTAATCTGTTGTGCCACAGTTCTCTTTTATTATACTGACTCAGTTTCCTTAATTGTCCTGACTCAGTTTTCCTAAATTGTCTTGCCTTGGTTTTCCTGAATTGTTCTGCCTTAATTTCTATCCCTCCCTCCTAATCATGATGATCCAGATAAGGAGGAAGACCTTCTATCTTAAGCATCATCAGAATGTTGGTTGCCTCTCCCCATACTGTAATCCCAGTTATCAGATATCCCCCATGTCTCCCCTTACCCTGTCAGAATAGAATTGTTAGTCCCCTTCCCACTCTCAGCACTTTGACTCCACCCCTGCCTCAGTTTACCTCTTGTATCTGAGCTACATGTATATATGTCATTGAAATCTGGATACTTGGAGATAAGAGTCTGATACAGTCAAATGATTAACTTTCCAATAAATTACATTATTATAACTCTCTAACCTCTATTTTGCCTCAGTTTCTCTAGCATTACAAATCATCTCATTGTTGAGAAGAATCACATATTGTATAATCTTGTTGCAGTGTACAATGAAATCTTGGTTCTGCTTATTTCATTTAGCATCAGTTCATGTAACTCCAGACCTCTTTGAAATCATCCTGCTGATCATTTTTAAAAGAACAATAATATTCCATAATAGTCATAACCACAACTTATTTAGACATTCTCCAACTGATATGCATCTATTCAGTTCTTAGCCCGCTTCTTCAAGAAATGAATAAATGCTTTCTGTTTTGTATCTGGAGATGCCTCTGAGTGGTCAATTTGGGTAAGGGAGGTCTAGCACCCTGTCCCACACTCTTACCTGTTCAAAAGTACTTCCCTCACAAGTTTACTGAGGTGACTGTGATTCCCATAATTTAACATAATCCTTTGTCTTAAGGCATTGTTTTTGTTATTGTTGTTGTTGTTGGAGAATTTTTCATTGAATAAACATTTATTGTTGTGTACCCAACAAATGACACTGAAGATACAAAAAAAGGCAAAAACCATGGATTATTAGGGCTGAAAGAGATCTTTGAGACAATCTTGGTGAATGATTTTACAAAGAGGGTCACAAAGAGTCAAACATGACTGAAACAATACAGTAACAAACAGGTAATTAGAATTTAGTAGGATTAACTGACCAATATTGGCAGGAGGAAAGGAATAGATAGTGTTGTTCTTCAAACATGTTTCTTTACCTAGTTTCAGCCCAAGTGACTGTGGAAGGTTTAAGTGACTGAGTTTGCATAATAATGTGGTCAGCTACTTCTCTCTCTCTCTCTCTCTCTCTCTCTCTCTCTCTCTCTCTCTCTCTCTCTCTCTCTCTCTCTCTCTCTCTCTCTCTCTCTCTTTTCTTTTCTCCTTTGTGGCTTCAAGGAGGTAAGACTGTTTTAAGCTATTAGTTGAGGAATTAGGTAATTAATCTATCTTTCTTCTACCTACCATTTTTTCCCTCCACGAAAACATGGTAGCTTTGGTTCTTTTGCATTCATTCTTTTATAATTTTAGGTGAGTTAGTATTATGAGATAAGAGTGTCTATAAGGACTTGTGAATTTGGAAGATCTAGAGGTCCTATCAGAAGTTTTGTCATCTAACATAATTGAAAGGAGAATCCAACCAAGAGGATTTCAGTAGCCATTAGGGGTTCCAGAAAGATTACAATCATGAAGTAGTGCCCAGACAATAGTGCTTACCCAGCATGCTCTACAAGGAGAAAACTTGATTGAGTTATTTATCAAATGGAGACTCCATGTCTGGCAGGTGCCAATTCTGCTGAGCAACAAAGAGACTTATCTATCTCTGATGCTATGTTTCTATCTCTATCCCTGCAGAGATGCTCATGAGAGTTCCACAAAAAAGAAAGATTGAAAGAAAGAAAAGTTTTAAAAGTGGCAGTTACCCCTACATATGTGCCTTACTACTTTAAATTTGGGCTCACTTTCTTTAGGGACCTTGGGTGATGAAAGGGAGAACACAACCTTAGTTTTGGGAGAATGTTTTGTGCCAACTGTCCTTGTTATATATTTTCCAGTAAATCCTTTTTCTAAAAACTAATGGATTTCAACCAATTAATTGTCAATACGAAGTATATCAGTGGGAGCTTTTGGATCAAGGGTACTAAACTCCCAGGGCTCTAGGGTTATTATCATGACCCTGAAGAGAGTATCAGTTAGCTGTCCTCTGGGGATACCAAACCTCATACTCCAGGATAAATTGAAAGATCTAACTATTACTTAGCTTGCAGCAGAGTGAGGAGGAAATAGGACATATGATGGTTAAATTTTGATTAGGGAAAGTTTGAATCTGTCCACAAAAGAAAATTTTGAATACAGATCTGTTTTGAGAGATAAAGGGGAATCAAATGATCACCTGAGACTGTGGAAAACCTAAATTGGAAAAGGAGAAGCAAAATAGTAAAAGAGATTACTAGAAAGAGAATCATAGACTGGGAAGACATTTTTCAACTAAACAAATATTTATTATTTGCAAGATACTATAGAAGATCCTGAAGATACAAAACCAGAAATGAAATGTTCCCTGTCCTGAGAATTTAACATTCTTCTGGAGGGAAATACAACATGTACACATGTAATTAGATAAAAATAAAGTAACACATAAAGTAAACACATAAACATAAAGTAGTACAATAAATAAATAATAAAATATATTAAGTAAACACATAACATAAAGTAACACAAAGTAACTTAAGAGGGAGAGTACTAATAAATGATGACTGGACAGATTAGGATAAAAATCTCATGCAAACTTTGGAAAAAAGCTAAGGAGCAGAGGTGAGAAACCTGTGAATTGCAGATATAGGAGGCTTTTTTGTGCCATTAATTTAATTATAAAAGCTATTTTGAGGACATTCAAAAAATCAACATCATGGGATACCTAGGTTAGAGGAGAAAAATGCCAGAAATACTATTATTCTTGTGAATGTACATTTCAGTGTCCTTGATGCTGAAGTAAGGAATTTAGAACCTGTGAAACCTGTTCACATCCGTTACTCAATTTCCAGAGCAGTCTATTTCTTAGATTCTCAGTTTTCTTTGGAAGTACTAGAGATAATTTTTTGTAGACACTGTTCTATTAGGAAATGAGTAGATTGAGTGATCCCAAACTTATTTGGATAGACAACAGAGGGAAAGAAAATTATTTATTCCAGTAACCTAAACCATATAACTGATAATCTATTCCATTGTCAGTAAAAAAAAAAAGTATAATAGTAGGTCCAAAAGGATTTCAAATTCCATTCTTTCTTCCTTTCATTTTACTACTGGTATCATAGATATGAGTGATTAGCTTACTATCCTCGGGGAAACTGTGAGCACAAGAGTACCACAAATTGGCATTGTTCCCCTACTTCAATTGATAAATATTTATTAAATACCTAATGTATGCTAGGTATGATATGGTCCATAAACTCACAAAGAGTTGGACATGACTGAATGACTGAACAAAAATAAATGTGCCAGGCACACTGCTAAGCTCTGGTAATATGAAAAGAGACAAAAGAGAATCCCTGTTTCCAAGGAACTTAAAATATATATTTTTTTTATTTTTCAAAGCATATATGTAGACAATTCTTCAACATTTGCCCTTGAAAAACCTTGTGTTCCAATTTTTCCTACCTTCCCCCATGTCCTCCCCTAGATGACAAGTAGTCCAATATATGTTAAACATTGTAGAGATATATGTTAAATCGAATGTATGCATACATATTTATACAATTATTGTGCTGCACAAGAAAAATCAAATCAAACCAGTAAAAAAAGAAGCAAAACAAAAGGCAAGCAAGCAACAACAAAAAGAATGAAAATGCTATGTTGCAAACCACATTCAGTTCCCACAGTACTCTCTCTGGATATAGATGGCTCTCTTCATCACTGAACAATTGGAACTAATTTGATTGTTGAAGAGAGCCACATCCATCAGAATTGATCATCTTACAGTCTTGTTGTTGAAGTGTATAATGATCTCCTGGTTCTGCTCATTTCACTCAGCATCAGTTCATGTAAGTCTCTCCAGGCCTCTCTGAAATCATCCTGCTGGTAGTTTCTTACAGAAAAATAATATTCTATGACATCCATATACCACAATTTATTTAGCCATTCTCTAATTGATGGGCATCCATTCAGTTTTCAGTTTCTTGCCACTACAAAAAGGGCTGCCAGAAACATTTTTGCCTAGTGGGTCCCTTTTCCTCTTTAAGATCTCTTTGGGATATAAGTCCAATAGTAACACTGCTGGATCAAAGGTTATGTACAGTTTGATAACTTTTTGAGCATAGTTCCAAATTTCTCTCCAGAATGGTTGGATCCATTAACAGTTCCACCAACATGGATCAGTGTCCCAGTTTTCCCACATCCCCTGCAACCTTCATCATTATCTTTTCCTATCATTTTAGCCAATCTTAGAGGTGTGTGGTGATATCTCAGAATTGTCTTGATTTGCATTTTTCTGATCAATAGTGATTTAGAGCACCTTTTCATAGTTTCAATTTTTTTCATCTGAAAATTGTCTGTTCCTGTCCTTTGATCATTTATCCACTGGAGAATGGCTTGAACTAGTATAAATTTGACTCAGTTCTCTATATATTTTAGAAATGAAGCCTTTATTAGAACCTTTGAATGTAAGTTTTCCCAGTTTATTGCTTCCTTTCTAATCTTGTCTGAATTAGTTTTGTTTGTACAAAAACTTTTAAATTTAATATAATCAAAATGATCTATTTTGTGATCAATAATAATCTCTAGTTCTTTGGTTAAAAATTCCCTTTTCCTCTACAGAGAGGTAAACTATCCTATTTTCTTCTAATTTGTTTATAATATCATTATGTCTAGATTATGAATCCATTTTGACCTTATTTAGGTATACAGTATTAGGTGTGGGTCTAAGCCTACTTTCTGCCATTCTAGTTTCAAATTTTCCAAGCAATTTTTGTCAAATAGTGAATTCTTATCCCAAAAGCTGGGGCCTTTAGGTTTTTGTCAAATACTATATTGTTATAGTCATTGACTATAACAATGTTATAGTCTATGAAGCTAAACTATTCCACTGATCAACTTCTTTATTTTTCAGCCAGTACCAAATGATTTTGATGACCACTCATTTATTTATTTTCCTTATTTCTTATTTCTTTTCTTTTTTTAATTTTAAAAATTAATTTTATAATTATAACTTTTCTGATAGTACATATGCATGGGTAATTTTTTACAACATTATCCCTTGCACTCACTTCTGTTCCGAATTTTCCCCTCCTTCCCTCCACCCCCTCCCCTAGATGGCAGGCAGTCCCATACATGTTAAATATGTTATAGTATATCCTAGATACAATATATGTGTGCAGAACCGAATTTCTTGTTGCACAGGAAGAATTGGATTCAGAAGGTAAAGATAACCTGGTAAGAAAAACAAAAATGCAAACAGTTTACACTCATTTCCCAGTGTTCCTTCTCTGGGTGTAGCTGATTCTGTCCATCATTGATCACTTGGAACTGAATTAGATCTTCTCTTTGTTAAAGATATCCATTTCCATCAGAATACATGCTCATACAGTATTGTTGTTGAAGTGTATAATGATCTCCTGGTTCTGCTCATTTCACTCAGCATCAGTTCATGTAAGGATGACTGCTTATTTATACCTAGATAAGGTCAAATGGGGTGTTTAGTTTTGTTAAACACTGGATTACTATAGTCACTGACTATTTTATCCTGTGAACCTAACCTATTTCACTGATCAACTACTCTATTTCTTAGCTAGTACCAAATGGTTTTGATGACTGTTGTTTTATAATATAGTTTTAGATCTGGTACATCTAGGTCACCTTCATTTGCTTTTTTCTTCATTAATTCCCTTGAAATTCTTGGCCTTTTGAGGAACTTAAAATTTAATGGTAAATACAACATAGAAACAAATATATACAAAGCAAACTATATATAGGATAAACAAGAGATGATTAACAATCTTCCATTAATTTATGCCTTAGATAACATCAAATATTACCTTTACTGAGGTAATCACATGGCTATAGATTAAGCAACTGTGCCATAGCTATGAAATTAATCATGAATCTAAAAAAGATTAAAGAAAAAATAAGATTGGTGCATTAAGATTAAATATCAATTTGCCTCTACTTTGCTCTCATATTCTGAGACCCTTCAGGAACTTAAATGGTTCATGAAACTGATGCTGATGATTATTTCAAGCGTATATGTCCTTCATTATTTCCAACACCATCCACTAGCTGTGAAGGACCAAGTTCTGAGGTGAGATCAAGATCTCACTTGTTTTGGCATCTTCTGACAGAGCAGGAATTAAAGTCCCAGTAACATTTCCCTTGGTTTTCAGAAGGTGACCAAGGTAGAAAGGCTTATAAGTTTAAGCAGTATAGTATATAGTCCAAAGCCCTCACACTGCCATTTGACACATTGGAAAATAAAATTTGGGTTAAAAATGTGGTTTTAAGAATTTTATTTGCTATAATATGTGATACTTTAGATTTAATATGCTTTGAAAAATAAATATGTCTGAAATCAATTACTTTTTTTGTTGAGATGTTAGAACAAAAGACCACAGATTTCTAGGGAATTGTGTTAATAAGAAAAATATTTTCATGTTGCCAATTTTATTTTGTGTACTGTGTTTTATGGATCATTTTATGGTTACTGTTTTAAGAAAGTGCATGTTATCAGAACCAATGTTTTGTTATAAATAATTATGTTCAGGAAAATGTATTTTCAGCAATATCTAGTGAAAGAACAATTTTTGGTGAATGTAGGAACCTAGCTCTTTATTTCCAATGAGGTCAATGTATCATCATTCTTGCTTTTGACTTTCATAGCTCTCTTGAATGTAACTTACCCTGGCAAAAGTTGATGATTGATTGTACCTCAAGAAAAAAGGTCTAAAATATTAATAATAGCAATTGTAGCAAAGTACTGGAAACAAAGTGGGTGCCCATTTATTGGAGGGTAAGCAAAACAATGATCATATAGGGATGTAATGAAACAATATTTTGCTAGAAGAAACTTTGAGAAAGTGAGAGAAACATGTTCCCACTTTTACAAGTCAATTAAGAAGAGCCAAAAGGATAATATGTAAACCTTTTCTTGGTCCTCATTTTTCTTGACCTCCTGTAACCTTTGACATTATTGATCTTTGATTTATCACTCCTCTCCTCTCTAAATTTTCATGATACTTCTCTTTCTTGGCTCATTTCTTTCCTTCCTTCCTTCTGATTTCTCCTTCTCAGTGTATTTTGCTCGATTGTCATCCAGATCATAACTATTAACTATGGATAAGCTGGAGGACTGTATCCTGGAACTTCTCCCATTATTCTATCTCACTTGGTATATACTATCTCTCTTCCTATTATACTATATCATTTGGTGCATATTATCTCCCATGGGTAGAATTATTGCTCTATGTAAATCATTTCTAGATTATTGCTAACTGCTTTTTGGACATCTCAAACCATATTATTTCAAAGGCATCTCAAACTCAACATGTCCAAATTAGGACTCATCTTTTCCCTGAAAGTCTTCCTCTTTCTCACATTCTTATTGTTATACAGGGACCATCCTGTATTATGCTCACCCTACAAACTCAATCTGTTACCAAATCTTGTCATGTCTACCTTTGTATTGTCACTTAATTCTTTTATAAGATCTATTAATTCTTTTCTCTTTACTCATACAACTGCCAACCTGATTCAGGCTCTCATCACCTGACACTTGGACTGTTTCAACAACCTTCTGCTTGGTTTACCTGAATCATGTCTCTCACCACTCCAATCTGTCTTCCACTCAACTACCAAAATGATATTCCTAAAATTAAGGTCTGACCATCACTTCCTACTTCTGTTAAATCCAGTAGCTCTCTATTACCTCTAGCATCAAATATAAAACCTTACTTTTTTGCCATTCACAAACTTATCCCTTCCTATCTTTCCAGTTTTCTTATTCCTTATTTCCTACATTACTGGCCACCTTGCTGTTCTTTTCATATGACACTTCACTTATCAAGTCTACCTTTTCATCTCCCCCTTGCCTGGAATGATTTTTCTCCTCCTTTCTGCCCTGGCTTCATTGTTTTCTTCAAGACTTAGCTCAAATTCCATTTTCTGCATTGATCTCTTCCGTATACCTCCCACCTCATCCCAACCCCAGTGCCTTCCTTCTTTTCATGTGCATATCTTGTATGATCATAGTTGTTTCTCCCATTTGTTTCTTCCATTTGAATGTGAGCTCCTTGAAGTAAAGGACCATTTTTTGCTCTCTGTCCCCTCTTTTGGATCCTCAAAGCTTAGCACAGTGTCTGGTGTGTAGTGTGTGATTATTAAATATTTTTGATGGGAAGTATTTATATTGACAAAAATTAAAATAAAGATATCTTTAAAAGAAAGTTAAATTCTGAGTACTAAAAAAAAATCACTGAAGGTTCGGAAGAAAACATATCTTCCTCTTCATGGCTAGGATAGACAGGTAGGTAATTAGTAGTACTGCATATTGTATACATTGTCAGATACAGACATTGTATTTGATGCTTTTCTTTGAAGGAAGAGAGGATTCAATCTGGGGACTAGAATATTGAAAAGATTATCATATAAAGGCATTAATAAAATCTTATTAAAAAGTAAGTTTGTTAGAGAATGATACCAATAGGAGTGCTTTATTATATTTAAACATCTCTCCTTAACAGAAATAACTACATATCTCTATATTTTCATATGGATATTTATATGGAGAATGCCAACTTCATGTTTGGATATATAGATCAAATGATCACCAGGCACTGGCCAATTCCAACCTACCTCAAATGAAAGGTACATAATTTAGATCTATATAATTGAATAATGTATTCCTAAACAAGGTCATTATTAATTTATGATGATTATCATTATCATAGGCATAATAGATAGACATAGAGATAGAGACAGATATAATTAGTAGATCATTGGTAAACAAACAGATTAGACAAATGAGATAAAAGCAATTGTCTACTAAAGGTCAATATTATCTAGGCTGATGTGCAAATGAAAATTTCAGATCTATCTCTAAAGATTATGCAATATATAAATATCTTCTTTCCTCTCCTTAGAACAAGAAAAGGATTTGTTTTGCTGAGCTTGGTGGAGTCTTTGTTATAGAAGGGTGAAAGACAGGTTTCACATTCTATAAAAATATTAGCTCTTTCAGACAAAGACTGTGTAAATGCAAAATCAGAAGATCAGTGGTACAAAAACTCATGTTTCTGTGTGCATATGGGAGAATATTTTTAATCTGCTTACTTAATTTTGAAATATGTTGTCCTAGTAACCACTATGTCAAGGTGCTTCATACTTGTAATATAATTCATAATTCTGCAAAGTCAGAAAGACCAGACTTTTAAAATATTTTAGTATTTTAGGTTTGTAAGTAATGTCTTTTTTCTTATCCACCTTTAAAATGTATTCTTTTTCAAATGTGCAAGAGTCATGCTTAATTACTTGAGGCCTATCTTGAACCTTAGTGCCAAAATGAGGAGAATAATAGTTTGCAGGATGAGCAGCAGCTGTGTAGACATAATGCCATTAGCAAAGTCCTTGCATTCATAAGACATTTCCTTTCCCTTGAAAATAGTTAAGGTCTGAGTAGAGAATAATGAGACAGGGCCCATAAGCAATACAAAAAAGCCCATCTCAGGAGAATTTCTTTTCTTTTCTTTTGTTCAGATTGCAGACAGGTCTAGTTGAAATTGTGGAATTATAGTGGCCTAAAATAAATGTTTTAGGAAGATAGTGTTTTGCTCTTAAATACTATGTTTTTGCTTTTAAGAATATAATTGCTAAAAAGTATTCTTGTTTTATGCTTTGAATAAATTGTCTTCTCATTCTTTTTTTGTTATATATATATATATTTACTGGTTTTCCATATTCCTGTAATTTCCTTTTTAAAAAACTAGTCCTAACTGAGTGATAGCTGGATGTAAGAACCCTGTAGGGTAGAAAAGAGCAAAAATGATCTGTGTCTTTATGGAACTCAGTCTAGAGGATAAAACAAATGAAAAGTGAAACAACAGAGATGAAAAATATCAGCACAATGGTCAGTTATTTAATCCATATTTATATAAATATTGTAATTTTACAAGGAAGTATGTATGTAATTTTAAAAGGAAGTATTATTAATATTTGCCTTTCATTTCTACTAGACATTAGAGGAGGTTAGAGATCATTTCTGAGGGTAGGAATTGGGGAATACTTAAAGTACGAAGTGGCATTTGAATTGTGTCTTGAAAAGTAGATAGATAGATTTCCATAGGAGAAACTGGACAATATTGAATGGCAGCATGGAGAACATTTGCAAGGGAGGGGATTGGCATGAGAAAAAGCATGAATTGAAAAAATATAGATTGTTATTGAGAAAACAGAACAATAGACTATATGGCCAAAGGATATATGAATGAATGAATGAGTCAACAAGAGATTGTTCTAGGTCTTAAAGGTGGATAGTATGACATAAGACTAAAAAGGTAAGTGGATGATGATATATCAGGTTGTTTTGTCCAACTTTTTCTTTGTTACAAATGATTGTTCTGTAGGGAAAGTATTTATTTGGCACTGAGAGTGATATTTAAAAATATCAATAAGTCATCAATTAAACAATTTAAAATTTGTGAAGACATTATCTAATAGTTGATTATGGGTATGAAACAGAATCCTAAAACCAAATAAATTCCATACAAAATTTCTGTGTTTTTTTTTTTTTTTTATTCTTGATCTATCTGTCTTACTTGATTTGTCTTCATCATGAGACCAGTATGGCAGAATAGGTAGAGTGCTGGCTTCAAAACTACAGTGAACTGATTTTGATCTTGCCTTTCACACCCAATGGCTTAGTAACTTTGGATGAGTCAGTGTTTTGGGCAACTCCAGCTCTGTGAGTATGAGTTGTAGAAAAAGTGCAGATGATTAGTGATGGAGGGAGTTTTCTTATCCAGGAATTCTCAGAAAATGACTGAGTGAAAGAAAAGGAATTTAAAGGGCTTACTAAGTATTAAGCATTTGGGTTGCAAAGAGAAAATAATGAACAGTCTTTACATTTTAATCAAAGGGAGATAACTCAAAAAGAAAAGAAAATTCTACTTCAGAGTAGACAGAGAAATTCAGAAATCCTGAAGCTCATTGGTGATAAAGCCCAGAGATGTTCAGTTTATATTAAACAGATTAGATGACATTGCCCACATCTGTAAGGTAAATAAATAGGGAAAGCCCATAGAACTTTAGGTTGCAATGATAAGGCAAATGGAAAGTAGTCCTGGAACTTGAGCTAGTAGTCCTCATTAGAAGACCTCTTTCATTAAAAAAGTCTAATTAGAAAAAAATTGAGTTATCCATGTTATACAAATGATTTGAGTAATCAGAAAACCCAGAGAGTGTCTATCTGTACTATACAAAGAAAATAAGAGAATGTATTAAGGGAAAATGATTCCCTAGTAGTATTAGAGCTTTTCTATTCAAATGAAATCACAGGTTTAGTCCCCTAATACCATCTTCCTCATGATGTTAACAGAGTATTTCACAGCACCTAGAACTGATAGGTGTTCAATAAATATTAAGTTCAATTCAGAAAATGTTTATTAAATACCTTCTATGTGTAAAAGCACCATACTAGGCTTTGGATATACAAAGATGAAGACAAAATAATCCCTCTCCTCAAGGGGTATTTTACTAGAGGATCTAATATGTACATAAATATGTCTATAAAAATTCACAACAGGAAGGGAAATCATGGAGACTTTCTTGGAGAAAGTAAAACCTGACCTAAGCATTGAAGGAAGACAGATTCTGAAAAGCAAAGCTGAAAAAGTTATGCATTCCAGAAGAGAGACTAAATAGGAGATGAGAAGTAGAATATTGAGTTTAAAAATATAGAGTGAATAATGAATTGTTGGTACAGTTGTGAAATGATTCAAACATTCTGGAGAGCAATTTGGAATTATAACCAAAGAGTTATAAAATTGTACATACCTTTTTATCCAGCAGTGTCTCTACTGGGCTTGTATCCCAAAGAGATCTTAACAAAAGGAGAAAGAACCCACACGTGCAAAAATGCTTATAGCAGTCTTTTTTTTTAGTGGCAAAGAATTGGAAATCCTTAGTTGGAGAATGGATAAGTGATTTATATGTGAATGTGATGAAATATTATTGTTTTATAAGAAATGATGAACAGACTGATTTCAGAAAAGTCTGAAAAGATTTACATGACCTGATGCTAAGTGAAGTGAATAGAACCAAGAGAACATTGTACACAATAATAAGATTATGTGATGATCAATTGTGATGGACTTGGCTCCTTTCAAAAAGGAGGTGATCCAAGACAATTCCAATATACTTGTGATGGAAAGTGCCATCCACATCCAGAGGAAAAACTATGGAGATTGAATGTGGATTGAAGCATAGTATTTTTACCTTTTGTTGTGGTTTGCTTGCTTGTTTTTTTTTTTTTTTTTCTTTCTCATCTTTTTTTCCTTTTTGATCTGATTTTCTTGTACAGCATGATGAATATGGAAATATATTTAGAAAAATTGCACATATTCAACTTACATCAGATTACTTGCTGTCTTGGCGGGAAGGGAGAAAAAATTGAAATACAAGGTTTTGGAAAGGTTAGTGTCAAAAACTATTTTTGCATGTATTTGGAAAAATAAAATACTATTAAAAAAGAATATATAGTGAGGATGAAGGTGTATCATATAGAATAATAGGGAAGGGATAGATTGTTGCTAGACTGTGGAACCACTGAAGATTTTTTTTGAGTAGAGAAGTAATATGGTTAAATACATACTTGAGGAAGAATACATACATACATATATATGGAGATCATTTGGTGAGAAAGTTGGCATAAGGACCTAGGGTGAGAGAAGATTTGAAGTAGTCTTTATAGATCTTGTGATAGAGAATTGTTTATGGAAGAATAAGAAGATTGCTGAGCAGCAGTGAGGGACCAAATGAGGTAAGAAAACCTGAATTTCTAAGGAATATCTGGAACAAATCTAGGTGACTTCTTCCTATTATATTCAGTAGCAGGAGAATTAAGTAGGCTAAAGCTGACATAATATTTAGGGATGAGAACTGGCAAGAGTATCAGTAGGATGAGATGGTGATATCCATGTGGAGTTTTCCAGATTCATTTTTATAAGATTTTTGAGTTTAAAATTTTTTCTTCCTCTTTCCCTCCCAAGCCCCTCCCTAAGATGATAAGCAATCTGATTAAGATTCTACATGTGCAATAATGTGGAAATATATTTCCACATTAGTCATCTTGTGAAAGGAAAAACAGAACAAAAGAGAAGAACCATAAAAACAACAACAAAAAAAATTAAAGCAGTATGTTTTGCTTTGCATTCAATCTTCATAGTTCTTTGGATGTGGACAGCATTTTCCATCACAAATCTTTTGGAATTATCTTGCAACATTGTATTGCTTTGAAGGTGATCATTACACAATGTTACTCTTACTGTGAACAATATTCTCCTGGGTCTGTTCACTTCACTAAGCATCAATTTATTTAAGTCCTGCTCATCATTTGTTGTAGAAGGCACAATAGTATTCTATTATATTCATATACCAAAACTTGTTGAGCCATTCCCCACTTAATTTTCCAATTCTGTGCCTCTACAAAAAGAGCCGCTATAAATATTTTTATGCAAATAGGTCCTTTTCCCTTTTTAATGCTCTTTTTTGGATACAGCCTAATAGAGACTCTGTTGGATCAAAAGGTATGCACAGTTTGATTGTCCTTTGGATATAGTTCCAAATTGGTTTCTAAAATAGTTTGATCAGTTCAGAACTCTACCAATAATGAATTAGTGTTCCTTTTCTCCCATATTTTCCCCAACATTCAACATTTTTCTTTTTTTGGTGATATTAGCCAATCTGTTTGGTGTAAAATGGTACCTCAGAATTGTTTTAATTTGCATTTCTTTAATTACTAGTTATTTAGAGTATTATTTCATATGACTATAGAAAACTTTAAATTCTTCATCCAATAACTGCCTATTCATAACCTTTGACCATTAATTAATTGGAGATTGACTTGTGTTCTTATAAATTTGACTCAGTTCTCAATATATTTCAGAAATGAGCCCTTATCAGAAATACTGGTAGTAAAAATTGTTTCCAATTTTTCTCCTTTCTTTCTAACTTTGATTCCATTGGTTTTGTTTGTGCAAAACCCTTTTTAATTAAATGTAATGAAAATTGTCTATTTTGTATTTCATAATAGTTTTTATTTCTTGCTTGGTCATAAATTCTTTCCTTTTTCATAGCTCTGACAAAACTGTTTCTAGCTCTACAATTATTTTAAATAGAATTTCTCTCAAGCCATTCTCCAATTGATAATGGTCAAAGGATATGAACAGACAATTGTCATCAGATGATGAAACTTAAACTATTTCTGCCCATATGAAAAAGTGTTCCAAATCACTATTGATTAGAGAAATACAAATTAAGACAACTCTGAGATACCATTACACACCTCTCAGATTAGCTAAGATGACAGGAAAAGATAATGACAAATGTTGGAGGGGATGTGGGGAAACTGGGACACTGATGCTGATGGAGTTGTGAATGGATCCAACCATTCTGGAGAGCAATTTGGAACTGTGCTCAAGAAGTTATCAAACTGTGCATATCCTTTGATCTAGCAGTGTTACTATTGGGCTAATATCCCAAAGAGATTAAAGAAGGGAAAGAGACCTGTATGTGCAAAAATGTTTGTGGCAGCCCTTTTTGTAGTGGCTAGAAAATGGAAATTGAATGGATGCCCCCTTCAATTGGAGAATGGCTAAATAAGTTATGATATATGAATGTTATGGAATATTATCCTTCTGTAAGAAATGACCAGCAGGATGAATACAGAGAAGCTTGGAGAGACTTACATGAACTGATGCTAAGTGAAATGAATAGAACCAGGAGATTTACTTCAACAACAATACTATATGAGGATCAATTCTGATGGAAGTGGCTATCATCAACAATGAGGATCCAAATCAGTTTCAATTAATCAGTAATGAACAGAACCAGGTACACCCAGAAAAAGAACACTGGGAAATGAATGTGGACTACTTGGATTTTTTGTTTTTTCTTCCCAGGTTATTTTTAATTTCTTTTTAAATCTGATCTTTCTTGTGCAACAAAATAACTGTATGTATATATACATATGTATATATATATGCACACATATATTGTATTTAACATATAGTTTAACATATTTAACATGTATGGGGCTACCTGCCATCTAGGGGAGGAAGTGGAGGGAAGGAGGGGAAAAATTGGAAGAGAAGTTTTTGCAAGGGTCAATGTTGAAAAATTATCCATGCATATGTTTTGTCAAGAAAAAGCTATAATAAAAGAAATAATGAAAAAAGGGAAAAGGAAAAACAATAGTTTTGTCAGTTGATTCTCTAGGATTCTCTAAGCATGCCATCACATTACTTGCAAAAGTGACAGTTGTATTTATTTATTGCCTACTTTAATTCCTTTAGTTTCTTTTTCTTCTCTTACTGCTAAAACTAACATTTCTTGTTAATATTTAATAGTAGTGGCAATAATGGACATTTTTTGTTTCATCCCAGATTTTACTGGAAAGGCTTTTAAACATATCTCTATTACATGCTTTCTAATAGTTTAAAATTGATACTATATATCATTTTAAGGAAACTCCATTTATCCCTATCCTCTCTAGTGTTTTTAATAGAAATAGGTATTGTATTTTAACATATTTAATGTGTATGGGTCTACCTGCCATCTAGGGGAGGGGTGGGGGAAGGAGAGGAAAAATTGGAACAGAAGGTTTTACATGGGTCAATGCTGAAAAATTACCCATGTATATATCTTGTAAATAAAAAGCTATAATAAAAATAAAAAGAGAAATAGGTATTTTGTCAAAAGCTTTTTCTTCATCTATGGAGATAACCATGTTATATCTGTTAGTTTTGTTATTGATATGGCCAATTATCTGATAGTTTTTCTAATATTGAACCAGTCCAGAATTCTTGGTACAAATTCCAACTGGTCATAGTGTATTATCCTCATGATAAATCCTTGTAATCCTTTGCAAAAGTTTATTTTAAATTTTTGCATTGATACTAATTAGAGAAATTAGTTTATAACTTTCTTTCTCTCTTTTGGCTCTTTCTGATTTAGGTCTCAGCACCAAAGTTATATCATAAAATAATTTGTATATTTTTTCACCTATTTTTTCAAATAGTTTACTTAGCATTGGAATTAATTGCCCTTGTGATAGAACTCACTTGTAGGTTCATCTGGCACTGGGTATTTTTATTTTATTTTATGGAGTTCATTGATAGCTTGTTCAATTTCTTTTTCTAAAATGGAATTATTTAAATATTTTATTTTCTCTTCTTTAATCTGAATAATTTATATTTTTGTAACTATTCATCCATTTCATTTAGGTAGTCAGATTTATTGGCATACAGTTGGCAAAATAGCTCCTAATTATTGCTTTATTTTTCTCTCCATTGGTGATAAATTCACCCTTTTCATTTTTGATACTGGTAATTTGATTTTCTTCTTTATTTTTTAAAAATCAAATCAACTAAAGCTTTAGCTATTTTATTAGATCTTTCATAAAATCTGTTCTTCACTTTATTTATTAGTTCAATAACTTTCTTACTTTTAATTTTATTAATTTCTCCTTTGGTTTTCAGAATTTCTAATTTGATATTTAATTGGGGATTTTTAATTTGTTGTTTTTCTAGCTTTTTAAATTGCATACCCAATTCATTGATATTATCTTTATTTTATTCATGGAAGCATTTAGAGATATAAAATTTCCCCTAAGAATTGTTTTGGCTATATCTCTATAAATTTTGTATGTTGACCCATTATTATCATTCTCTTTGATGAAGTTATTGATTGTTTCTATGATTTGTTGTTTGACCTACTCATTTTTTAGGATTACATTATTTGATTTCCAGCTAAATTTTATTTTATCTTTCCATGACACTTTTTTACATATAATTTTTATCGCATCATGATCTGAAAAGAATGTATTTAGTATTTCTGGCTTTCTGCATTTGATTATGAGGTTTTTATGGTCAATTTTTATGTAGGTGCCATATGTCATTCAATTATCTCCAGAGGTCTATCATATCTAAACTTTCTAAAATTCTATTCACATCCTAAACTTCTTTCTTGTTTATTTTGTGTTTAGATTTATCTAGTTCTGAGAAGGGGAGGTTGAGGTCTCACACTAGGATAGTTTTGCTATTTCTTCCCATAACTCATTTAACTTCTTTAAGAATTGACTGCTATACCACTTGGTGCATATATATTCAATATATATTACTTCATTATCTATGGTGCTTTTTAGCAATATGCATTTTCTCTCCTTAGGGGTCCTTTTAATTAGATCTCTCTCTCTCTCTCTCTCTCTCTCTCTCTCTCTCTCTCTCTCTCTCTCTCTCTCTCTTCTCTCTTCTCTATTTGATTTGTCTGAGATCAGGATTGTTAGCCCTGTTTTTATTTTACTTCAGCTGAAATATAATATATTCTGTTCTATCCTTTTTGTGTGTGTGTCTCTCTCTTCTTTAAATGTGTTTCTTGAAAGCAACATATTGTAAGATTCAGATTCATAATCCATTCTGTTATTCACTTTTATTTTATGGGAGAATTCATCCATTCACACTTACAGTAATGATTACTAGCTGTATTTCCCTCCATTCTATTTTCCCCTCTTTTATGTTTTTCTTTCTCCTTTTGCTGTATTTCTCTTCATCAATATTTTGCTTTTAACTATTGCCTTCTCAATTCTGCTTTCTTTTCTGTCAGTCTCATCTCCTTTTTCTTTCCCCTTCCTCCTGTTATTTCCCCATAGGGTATGTTATTCACTCTTTGAAATACAACTTATGAGAGTAACATCCAATAGTACTCACTCCTTCCCTTCTTTCCTTCTACTGTAATAGGTCTTTCATGCCTGTGCATGTAATATAATTCTTATCCATTCTGCCTTATCCTTTCTCTTCTCCTAGTTTAATCCTTTTTTTATCCTTTAATTTTTAAAAATCATTCCATTAAAGTCAACTTATACCTCTATTTAAATATCCTCAACTGCTCTAATAGATAACAATTCTTAAGAATTACTTCCTATGTAAGGATACAAACAGTTTGACCTTACTGAATGCCATGTTTTTGTTTGTTTTTTCCTGTCTACCTTTTTATGCTTCTCTTGAGTCTTGTATTTGAAAATCAAATTTTCTGTTCAGCTCTGGTATCTTCTTTTCTTCCTTTCTCTTTCTTTCTTTCTTTCTTTCTTTCTTTCTTTCTTTCTTTCTTTCTTTCTTTCTTTCTTTCTTTCTTTCTTTCTTTCTTTCTTTCTTTCTTTCTTTCTTTCTTTCTTTCTTTCTTTCTTTCTTTCTTTCTTTCTTTCTTTCTTTCTTTCTTTCTTCCTTTCTTTCTTTCTTTCTTTCTTTCTTTCTTTCTTTCTTTCTTTCTTTCTTTCTTCCTTCCTTCCTTCCTTCCTTCCTTCCTTCCTTCCTTCCTTCCTTCCTTCCTTCCTTCCTTCCTTCCTTCCTTCCTTCCTTCCTTCTTTCTTTCTTTTCTTTCTTTCTTTCTTTCTTTCTTTCTTTCTTTCTTTCTTTCTTTCTTTCTTTCTTTCTTTCTTTCTTTCTTTCTTTCTTTCTTTCTTTCTTTCTTTCTTTCTTTCTTTCTTTCTTTCTTTCTTTCTTCCTTCCTTCCTTCCTTCCTTCCTTCTTCCTTCCTTCCTTCCTTCCTTCCTTCCTTTCTTTCTTTCTTTCTTTCTTTCTTTCTTTCTTTCTTTCTTTCTTTCTTTCTTTCTTTCTTTCTTTTCTTTCTTTCTTCTTTCTTTCTTTCTTTCTTTCTTTCTTTCTTTCTTTCTTCTTTCTTTCTTTCTTTCTTTCTTCCTTCCTTCCTTCCTTCCTTCCTTCGTTCCTTCCTTCCTTCCCTTCCTCCCTTCCTCTCCTCCCTTCCTTCCTTCCTCCTTCCTCCCTTCCTCCCTCCCCCTTCCCTTCCTTCCTTCCTCCCTTCCTCCCTTCCTCCCTCCCTCCCTTCCTCCCTCCCTCCCTTCCTCCCTCCCTCTCTCCTTCCCTCTCTCTCTCCTTCCTTCCTTCCTTCCTTCCTTCCTTCCTTCCTTCCTTCCTTCCTTCCTTCCTTCCTTCCTTCCTTCCTTCCTTCCTTCCTTCCTTCCTTCCTTCCTTCCTTCCTTCCTTCCTTCCTTCCTTCCTTCCTTCCTTCCTTTTACTATTGGGGTTAAGTGACTTGCTCAGAGTCACACAACTAGGAAGTATTAAGTGTTTTAGGCCAGATTTGAACTCAGATTCTCCTTGTTAGGATTATTACTAGGTGCTAAGTTGGTTGTCTGGTACTTAACAATTCTCTAGCTCAGAGTTCACACCTTTAAAGGAGTTCAAAACTTTAAAGGAGTTTACAACAGAACATTATACTCCTGACTTCAAGGCTGGTGCTCTATCCACTGTGCCCCTAAGCTCTGGTATTTTCATCTGGAAAGTTTGAAAGTCATTTATTTCGTTGAATGTCTTTCCTTCTGAAAGAGTATGCTCGATTTTTTTGAGTAATTGATTTTTAGTTGTAAACCAAGCACTTTGTCTTCTAGAATATCATATTCCAAGCCCTTTCTGATTCTTTAATCTAGAAGCTACCAAATCCTGTGTAATCTTGACTATGACTCCTTAACATTTGAATTATTTCTTTTTTGCTGCTTGCAAGTATTTTTTCCCTTGATGTGATAGTTCTACAATTTGATTGCAATTGGAGTTTTCATTTTGGAATCCCTTTCAGGGGATAATCGATGGAATCTTTTTATTATTATTCTGCTATAATTTCTTGATTAATTCAGGATAATTTCTTGAATGACAGTGTTCAGGATCTTTTCTTGATCATATACTAGGGGCACTGTCCCAGGCTTATTGCATTGGGGGCCTGAAACCTGGCCCTGGATTCATAGTAACCAATGTTGGTAACTCTATGCCAAGGCCTCTGGAGCTTGTGACTTATCTGATATACCAGGATGGCCCAGCTTGTTGTGCCCTGGGTTCAGGAGCTGGCATTTACCTACTGTGCTGGGACTGGAGGCCTTACAGATGACCTGTTATACCATTGGCTGCGATCTGTGACATGGCTAAAAGCCTCTCACTGGCTTGTCTGGACACCTATACTGGGTTATGTTTTCCTTTTAACCAAGTGAAACAGACCTTTCCTGAAGTCCTCCTAAAATGTCTAAGTTTCATTCCATTCTTTTGTCACTCCAGAATTCCTTTAGAGGCTTGATTTAACATTATTTCTATTGGAAACTGGGAAGAACGCAGGCAACTTTCTGGTTTTTATATGCCATCTTGGCTCTGTCCTTGATGATGTCTTAGAGGAGACCTCTGAAGAATGGTGGCAGAATATCCCTTCTGGACTGATATTTTGGGGAAAACAAAACAAGTACTCTGTTCTAGAAAGGGTGCCCAGTATATCAGAATTTAGATAGTATATAAGATGAAGATATCTAGGATAAAGGGAACTTTAAAAAAAGAGCTGAGTTTGTAGAGGGCATAGTAGAAAAGGAAAACTGAGGAAGATAGGGTATAGGGAAGGGCTGAGCTAGACTTCTTGAATTAAATTGAATTATTGAACTCTCCTGTTTGCTACCAGTCTTATATTGCTACTGATTTTATATTTTCAGGAAGAAAATTGAATGTTTCTAGGGGCTGTCACTTTCAGATAATATTCTACTGACATATTCATAATGGCATATTCATGAGATGTTTTTTGCAAACTTTCTTTAGTGAACAATCTAATAAATCACTGTTAAATTATAGTTAATGTAAAGTCACACAAAACATTAGTCATAAAAAGTAAAGCAAAAATTCACAACTAGTAGGGTTTTTATTAAAACTGGATAGAGATTCTCAACAATTCCCACATATATTACCCTGGATTTGATGCCACCAGTCTAAACATTCAGACGTTCACATAACATCCCTATACAAAACCTTGGAACCTGGAATGACTAATAATTCTTCTGTCTAAACTTTAAGTACTCCAGTCTAGGCTGAATTCCATTCAGATCCTTAGGAACTTGTCTGGCTAAGATCACAAAATAGTTCAGTGAATATATCTTCTAAAATTGCTAATCATCTCAACTTTCTGGCAACATAGCATGGAAAATTTAGAGTGCTGTGTCAGTGGGAACCTATTCTATTACTTTGGAACTAGGACATCAGTGGCTCACTCGGTCTTTTCCAACCTGTGGCATTTCTTATTAATAAGGTTCTCCACATAACCATGGATAATTAATGGTTCTCAGTAGTTGTACAGGACTGTATTTCATCCTAGGCAAACAGGACATATAAGCAGTCCTAACTTATGAATACCCAGGTGTCCCCTAACACCAGACTGTAAGGATAGTGACCCAGGGTAGTGGCATTATAGCTGTTCCAGTTTCTGAAAATAGCAGAGAAGTACTTTCCCCAGCCTGGTGAACTTTACAGGTATCAGTGTGCATGTGCCCAGGATAGCCGAGAAAGCTCAGAAACACTGTCTTTGATCTGATTTAGTGATCACTAGTCATATACTCTGGATGACTTGTTAAGTAAGATAACTTTGGGCTTAGTGAGAGATAGTAGCTTCTGATTGCTTTCTTCCCTCACCCAAATCATTTTCATGTTTTCTTTCTTCCCTTGGGTTAACATTTTAATGAACTTCCTTAAAATTAGTTTGGGAAATAGCAATGAATTACTACAGAAGAATGTGTGTTTTTTCTTTAATCATATTTACTAAAAGACAATATCTTTCTAGTTTGTCTTAAGAATAGTATGGGATGCATCATGACTAAATGATAGAACCCTAGATTAGGATGCTGTCTTTCATGATCATTGGTAGTTTCTAACTAATATTGGTATTGCTCAAAGTCACAAGGGGAGTGTGTAGCAAATTAAAATTCAGGTTTCCAATAGTTTTGTTTTTTAGGTTAGCATGCTGCTTCCTTTAGATATCTTTTTCATCCCTTTGATCAAATGAGTCTCTTAGTGCTCTGTAAACACTATTCTCCCTGAATATGCAAAGTTCTAAGACACTCCTATGATGTGAATTCAAACTCAGACCTTGATCTTTGCTATAACAATCCTGAAATTTAGGGAAAATATGTCTCTATTAAAATACACACACATGTATATATTATATAATGTGTATATATAGATATGTGTATGTATAGATATATATTTACATGTATATATACATAGATATGGCTATAGGTAGATAAAGATACATAATATGATCATAATTTAACACCAACTATGGATACTCATGTTTCTTTAAGGATAAAATGTAATTCAATCTATTATTGTTCCAGTGACAGGCAACATAGATAGTAAATGCTTTTGTTAGTTTTTTTGTTTTCGAAGAGGACCAATAATATCATGAATAATGTCTTGACTTGTACATAAATTGGATTTATATGAAGCAGAGTAATGCAAAGTAATCAGCCTCACTTTTTCTTCTAGAGTCACTCAAGTTCAGTGACAGGACAAAAATCAAAATGACTGGTAATGATCTAGAATGCAGTATCTTTGATCCCTGATCAAGTTCAAGTGTTCCATAGCACCTCTTTAAGGTACCTTCATAACCACTGGAACAAATTGTTCTCATCTGATCATTATGTTAGGAGAATCCTTCACATACTTAAGGGTAAACATTCTCCTAATTTGTTTTGAGGCCTCTTGGTTATCCTCAACCTGGTTTAGTCCATCTGGTGAGATAGCTTTTACCAGGGTGTGGCCAGTGTATATGTTACAGCTTCTTGGAACCATGGGTCAGAGTTGGGTGACAGGTAGACACCAAGGATAGATGAGTAGCCCTGATAAGGGCTTAACAAGTCCTCATACCAGAGGTCTGGTCCTCCCTGCATACCCCATATACTCTAGCTAGTAATACAGACCAGGCTTTAGAGTCCAAATGACTCATCTCTTATAATGTGACTGTGGGCAAATCACTTGACTTTTCAAGGGCTAAGCAAATTTCTAAGATTATAAATTGCAGAATAGTTGCTGATCTACTTTGATAAGATAGAGTTTTGTCTCTAGGAGCTCTTATCCAGATGAAATCACAGGTTTAGACTAATTTTATAAAACAAAACAAAACAACAAAACCTAAATCCCAAACAATAAAAACAAACAAACAAACAAACAAAAAACAAGCTTCCCCAGTAAATAGTTAAGCTAGGAAATTAAAGCAATGGTTAGAGGGAAGAGGACAATAATTCATAATTTTGCTCAGATTTAAATTGGAATGCCAAAAACCTAAAATGTATGAAGCTATATAGGAAATTGAATCATTATCCCTAAAAGAATATAATTTCTATTTTTAATGCTCAAAGAATTAATCAATTTGTTCAAATTAATATACCAAATAATACTTGAATTTCACTATTATTCTTCAACATTAATACTTCATATATCCATGACTTTATTAATATTCTCTCCAGGGATATAACCTGCAATTTAGAAGTCACAAATTAGAAGACGGTTTTGCAGTGGCTGAAAAATGTGTTATCCTGTGGCCAGCCAGTTCATTTGATTTTTCTCTACTTCTCATTGCATGACTAGACTTATTACAAAAGTAGAACATTTAGATATGGAAAGGACATCAGATATTTATTCCAACCTCTTCATTTAATAGATAAACTTGGCCACAATCATAGGTTGTAAATAGGAGGAGGAAAGGATCAAACCCAAATCTCCAGGTGGACTCCAAATACCTAGTTCACATGCTCATTACAACTCTATTGATTAAGTGTTTAATATTTATCTTATTTGACCAATGAGGAAACTAAGGTCAGTGTTTAGAAATTTGAGGTTTGAAGAGATCATGTGAATTTTCCCCAATAACAGTGCTACCTAATGTTAGAACTAAGACTCATTTTCAGACTTTCCAACTAGAAGTGCTATTTCAAAAATTTAAGGCTTACCTTGAAAGATGTTGTATGACATTTACTTGTTCTAGGAAGATGCAATCCAACTGATTAATATTCCTATGGTGCCTCCAATATGATGATTTTTTCATGTTTTCTCAGCCACAGAATTTCTTATCCTGATTTCATAATCTGTTCCTCCCAAAACCTAACATGTCAGATATTAGAAATATGTCTTTTGTTATTTATCTGACTCCCATCCAGTAAGTCAGTGACATCTAGCTACATAAAAGATAGCCAAAGGAGCTGATGTCTGTAGATAAATGAGTCTCTGATAGGAGCAAAAGTATTTGAAAAAGAAGCTTCTGTACTTTTCCCAAAATTTCATAGGACAGAGAACAATTCTTAAAACAGCAGAGGAGAAGGAATGAAAATCCCAGGGAAAAATTAATACTACCTTCAATCTAAGTTGGTTATATTGCAAGGTCCTGCTTAATGCAAATGACGAATCTCTCTCCTAAAGTAGAGGCATAATTTGGATTTGCACTGCATATTTTCATTGGGATGTGACCATATTTAATATACTTTTAACTGCAAACTTGAATACATTAGCCACAGTAGGGAAGGAATTAATTGTAGTAATCAAGACTTGGTTTAACAGTCCAACCTGTTTAAGGGCTCCACTTGCCATTCCTTTGAAAATGGTTCTAAAAATAAAAATAAATACAATTTAATTAAAAAGAAAGAAAATGATCTGACAGGTGGCTTGTGAATATAGATTCTTGATGCTCTGTTTGAAATGTACACTGAAAAAGAGGCCTTTTCAGCAGGTGTCCTAATAAAGGTTGTACTCTAAACAGGTGTCACTGCACTTTGTTTTGACAAGAGTGGAGCTGTGCCTATGCAGATGAAATGAATGGACCATTCTACAATACATCTGTTCCTTTGGAAAGTCTTTAAAATAAATGTGGCTTGCTATACAATACATTCAGTTGTGGTGATTAATTCTAAATTTGAAGACAGTCAAAAAGAATAAATCAGTTGAACATATATACAATATACATGTATATACACATATGTCACATATAATATATATCTGTGTGTATATATGTATTCATATGTATATGTATTATATACCTGGTCTGTGTCTTCTGGGTATAGTCTGACAAGTACTCTAAATTTTTGAAAGAATGATTTGCAGAATTCAGAGAAAAGTTAGCTGGAATCACATGGTTTAAGAATAGGCAGAGGAAATTGACTTAAGAAGGATAAAGTGTTTTCAATAATGGAATTCTTAAGGCAGTAACAATTTTAATGAAGAAAAAAAGGTGAATGTGGCCACATAAACAGATCTTTAGAAGACATGGAGTCAAGGATGAGCCCAAAAGAATAAATAATGCCAGGAAAGCTTGAGTCTAGTATAGTGAGACCTGAGTTAAATATTTAAAAAAAAAAGCCAAAAGTTTTTGAAAACTATTTTGGAAGCAGGAGAGAGATAGAATAAAGGATAGGATCTCTTTTTGGGTGAATAAGATTATGATAATTAGTAAGAAAGAGAATATATATATACATATATATATTTATATTCAATTTCTATCTTGCTGGTTTCTTTTAGGAGAAATATCTTAAGACTGGCAAATATAGAACAATAGTTGTTTTTTAAATTATTATTTATTTAAAACATTTTTAAAATTTTTGAGTTTTAAATTCTTTTCCTCCCTTTCATTCCTTCTATGTCCACTGAGAGGGTAAACAATATATTAATTATACATATAAAATCATACAAAATATATTTCCTTATTAGCATCAGTGAAATAAAGCAAAAAATGTAGAAAGTGAGAAAATTGTACTTAAATTTCTTCATTACTTCTCTCTCTAGAGTTGAATAGCACTTTTTTATCTATTATGATTCCCTGGAAATTATCTTAGATCAACGTATTGATCAGTGTAGCCAAGTCTTTTATAGTTGATCATGATTACAACATTGCTATTATTATGCTATTATTGTATAGATCATTATTACAATGATTTACCAGTTTCCACTTCACTTTGCTTCAATTCATGTAGGTCTTGTCATGTTTTATTTTTCTGAAACCACCTTCTCATTATTTCTTAAAAATATTTTCTCAGAATCATATGTCAAACTTGTTCAGCCATTCTCCAATTGATAAATATCCCTCTGATTTCCAATTGTTTGCCACAATAAAAATATCTGTTTTAAATATTTTTGTATAAAGGTCCCTTTCCTTTTCCTTTGATTTCTTTGGGATATATACCTAGGAGTGGTGTTGCTTGGTCAAAGGGTATGTGTAGTTTTATAGTCCTTCAGGCATGGTTCCAAATTGTTTTCTAGGTTGGACCGGTTTACAACTCCAACAATATATTATTAGTGTACCTAATTTCCCCTCATTCCCTCAAACATTTGTCATTTTTGATAGGTGTGAAGTAGGATTTCATAATTGTTTTAATCTGCATTTCTCTAATAAATAGTGCTTAGTCTAATAGTTTAACCAACTAATAATCAATAATGTGATCAAAACACTATTTTTTTCATATGCCTATGGATATCTGAAAACTAACTGTTCATATCCTTTGACTACTTGTCAATTGGGGAATGGCTCTCAATTTTATAAATTAGATGCAATTATCTATATTTGAGAAATGAGACCTTTATCAGATTAACTTAATGTAAAATTTTCTGGCAATTACTTCATTACCTATCATCTCTTTTAGCTAAATGTAGTTTCCCTGATTATCTTTTTTAGTTAGGTCTATTTTTGTTTTTACTTTATATGAGATCATCATTGTTACCCCTACTTTTTTATATTTCAGCTAAAGCTCATTAGATTATATTCCAGCTCTTTATTTTAGTTTTGTGTGTGTGTGTGTGTGTGTGTGTGTGTGTGTGTGTGTGTGTGTGTGTGTACCCTTGCTTATTTGAACCAAATCTGAGGAAAGTGAGGTTCAAGCATTGCCTGCCAGACTCCATTCTACCCTCCATTCTGCTCTTCCCTTTCCTTTTCTCTTAATTCATCCGTCTTTTTTAACCCTTCATTTTTGGGGAGATCATTCCAACATAATCGACTCACACTCATTCTCTCTATGTAAATTTTAATAACTACCCTAATAATGAAAAAGTTCTTAGGAGTAACATAAAACATCTTCCCACATAGAAATGTAGAGAATTTAACCTTGTTGAGTCCCTTATGAATTGTCTTCCATGTTTACTTTTTTATATTCCTCTTGAGTCTTGTGCTTGCATGTCAGATCTTCTACTCAGTTCTGATCTTTTCATCAGAAATTCTTTAGAGTCCCCTATTTCTGGAGGAAGGTAGATGGTGCAGTGGATAAAGTTCCATCCTTGAAGGCAGAAAGACCTGAGTTCAGATCCAAACTCAGATACTTAATACTTAACTAGCTGTGTGACTCTGGGCAAGTCATTTAACTCTAATTGCCTCACCAGAAAGTCTTTTATTTCACTAAATATCCACTTCCTCCTGAAGGATTATACTCTGTTTTGCTGGGTAGATTATTCTTCATTATAATCTTAGCTTCTTTGCCTCTCAGAATATCATATTTCAAATGTTCTGCTCATTTAATATGGAAGCTGCTAAACCTTGTGTGAATTTGACTCCATGATATTCGAATTATTTCCCTCTAGCTACTAATTTTTCTCCTTGACTTGGAATCTCTGGAATTTGTCTATAATATTGTTGGAAGTTTCCACTTTGGGATTTCTTTCAGGAGGTGGTTAGTGGATTCCTTCAATTTCTATTTTGCCCTCTGAATTCAAGAAATCAAGACAGTTTTCCTTTATAATTTCTTGAAATAATATCTAAGCTCTCTTTTGATCATGATTTTTCTGGGAGTCTAATAATTCTTAAATTACCTAGCTATAATCTATTTTTCTAGGTCACTTGTTTTTTTGTGATGAGATAGTTCACATTTTCTTCTATTTTTTCATTCTTTTGACTTTGTTTTATTATTTCTTAATATCTCATAGAATCATTAGCTTTTATTTGCCCAATTCCAATTAAAATTTTTTTCTCCATTGAGATTTTTTATCTCTTTTTTCTTTTTTGTAACTCTGCTTTGTAACGAGTTCTTCAGTGAAATTTTGTACTTTTTTTTTTTTTTTTAACCATTAGGCCAATTTCTTTTTAAGATGCTATTTAAATTTTTTTGTGCCTCTTTTTTCCAAGCTATTCTTCCTCACCATAATTTTATTGTATCAGTCTCCTTTCTTTTCCCCAACTTTTTTCCTACTACTCTTCTCTTTCTTGAACTCTTTTTTCCCCTGAGGCAATTGGGATTAAGTGACTTGTCCAGGGTCACACAGCTAGGAAGTGTTTAGTGTCTGAGGCCAAATTTGAATTCAGGTCCTCCTGACTTCAGGGCAAATGTTCTACTTTCTTGAACTCTTTAAACTCTTTAAAGAATTTGGGTCCAATTAGCATTTTTCTTTGAGGTTTTAGTTATAGCTATTTTTGTATTATTATCTTTTTTTGAGTTTGTGTCTTGGTCTTCCCTGCCACCCACCATAGTAGCTTTTCCAATCTATTTTCCAATCTATTTTTCCAATCTATTTCTTGACTTTTAACTTTATTTTAAAGTAAAGCTTTGCTCAATTTGGGATGGGGAACACTTTCTCAAACTTTAGGTTTTTCCTTGCAGCTGTTTTTAGATCTAGTTCTGGGGGTCTGCAAATTTTTGGTGCTTCCCATGTGGTGTGATCCAGGGAAAAGCTCTCCTGATTTGTGCTTTGATTTTTTTTGAGGAAGGGGCCCTGATCCCCTCTAACCACAAGCACCAGTGTTCCTCTTGGGCTGGCACTATGAGCAGGTTCCTTATTTCTCTGCTGTTGCACTCCTTTGAGCCTTAGTAGTATAAGCAGGGTTCTTCATCCTTTGTGACTGATCACAAATGCTTCTGTCTGAGAAATGCCTATGGGCAATAGAGTGGCCAATCAACAACAGCTGAACTTGATGCTTGATACCTTCTCTAAGCTGAACATTTCTAGTTTCTTCAGAAAGAAAGAAAAGAAGGAAGGAAGGAAGGAAGGAAGGAAGGAAGGAAGGAAGGAAGGAAGGAAGGAAGGAAGGAAGGAAGGAAGGAAGGAAGGAAGGAAGGAAGGAAGGAAGGAAGGAAGGAAGGAAGGAAGGAAGGAAGGAAGGAAGGAAGGAAGGAAGGAAGGAAGGAAGGAAGAAAAAAGAAGCTTGGACTGAGAACTCTTAAAGCTATTGTTGCTATTTTGGTGTGTGCCAAATGGACGTGTGCATGGGTAGGCCTCTACTTTAGTGTCACAGTCACCATCTGTGTCTTACCATTTTCCTGGGTTTTGTAGACTCCAACCTTGTATTCGCTCTCCCAATCCAAAATTCGATTTGAGACATTTTAAAAATTTTAGTGGAGAAAACTGAAAGACTTTTCAACTGGGTTGCTACTTCTAATCCCCATAACAATAATTAAGTTTAAATCTAAAACAATCTAGTAACTAATGATCCTCAATTAATTTGATGTTTAATGAGAAAATTTGCAGATGTGATTGATTACTTGAAACATGATGGCTGATTTTTGGAAAAACAACTGTGGAGTATAGGAGAGATTTTATAGGCCCTGGAGATGGTTTTTTAAAACAGAGGAAGTGGATTCTTCAAAATTCAGCTTAGTGAGGATTACTTTGATTATAAGGAAAATCCTAGAATGTATTTGTAAATAGATTAATTGATAGACAAAACTACTTGAGTCCCAGGGGATTAAATTACCTTCTGTCACTAAGGATTCTTAGCTCTGGATTCATAGGGACTAGGATCCAATCCAATGTATTCTTCTGAAATTTTTGCCTAATTATGTCTTTCTTTCTTTCTTTCTTTCTTTCTTTCTTTCTTTCTTTCTTTCTTTCTTTCTTTCTTTCTTTCTTTCTTTCTTTCTTTCTTTCTTTCTTTCTTTCTTTCTTTCTTTCTTTCTTTCTTTCTTTCTTTCTTTCTTTCTTTCTTTCTTTCTTTCTTTCTTTCTTTCTTTCTTTCTTTCTTTCTTTCTTTCTTTCTTTCTTTCTTTCTTTCCTTCCTTCCTTCCTTCCTTCCTTCCTTCCTTCCTTCCTTCCTTCCTTCCTTCCTTCCTTCCTTCCTTCCTTCCTTCCTTCCTTCCTTCCTTCCTTCCTTCCTTCCTTCCTTCCTTCCTTCCTTCCTTCCTTCCTTCCTTCCTTCCTTCCTTCCTTCTTTCCTTCTTTTCTTTCTTTCTGAAGAAACTAGGAATGTTCAGCTTAGAGAAGGTAAATGGGGCATATGATAAATTTTCTTTCATATTTGGAGGTCTGCCATGTTGAGAAATAATTAGACTTTTTTGTGTTTGGTCTCAGAGGGCAGAATAAGGAATAATGCATGGAAGGAACTAATTTAATGTTGATGTCTAGGAAAAACCCCCAAACTAACCAAATAAATAATAATAATAAAAAACACTTCCTATCAATTAGAACTATCCAAAGGTTTAATGGCTTGCTTTAAAAAGTGGTGGGTTTCTTGGAGTTTGTCAAGGTTACTCCTTGGAGGTTATCAAGTAGAAGCTGAATGGTCACTTTTTATATTATTTTTTTTGTATTTTTTTATATTATTATTTTGTAGATGATTTGGATTAGAAGGCCACTGAAATGGTTTACAATTCTCAAATTTTGTGATAATCATTAATCATACATTTATCACTTCCAAATTTCAGGGGTTAGAAATGAGGCACCCTTGTAATCTGGAAAACTCAGATAAACCATTATTGCCTTCATATCAGCCAATGGGGTTTTATAATATCTTATGGTAAATTTTTGATTTATATTACTTAATACTATATATAGCTTTTATGCATTTCTGAGTTTCTAAACTTTTTCTATATTGTCTGCTGGGTTTGTATATCATCTGTAACTTCCATAAACCCCCCACCCAAACTTTTCATTTAATTTCATCTGCCAACCACAACATATCAAAACTATAATGGAGAAAGTATTGATGTGTAAGAAATAATTATATCTTGAAAAAAATGGAGAGATGTAAAATAGATGCTGATAAAGAAGAGAAGAAATATTTTATTTTATGTCTATGTTCCAGACACTGTGTTAAGTGCTTTTACAAAAGTTATCTCATTTTATCCTCACAACTCTAGGATCTAGGTGCTATTATCACCCCCGTTTTAGAGATGAGGAAACTGAGGCAAAAAGGAAATGGAGAGTAAATGACTTAACATAGTTGTGGTTGGATTTGAATTCAGGTCTTCCTGACTCTAGGCCAAGAGCTCTATCTACTAGATCACCTTACTGCCTCAGTAGATGGATAGATAGTTGGATAGATGGATGGATCTAGATGATAGGTGATAGACAAGTGGGCTAGCTAACTAGGTAAATAAAGTGTTTATTAAGTACTTTAGTCAACTACTGTGCTAGGGATTGGAAATACAAACATAAGCAAAAAAAAATAGTTCCTAAGACGCTTACATTCTAATGGAAGAAAACAACTCATAGAAGGAAGCTGGAAATAGTGGTAGGGTAACAGTATGGGTGCTGGGAAAGGAGGTAGAAAAATCTGGAAAGTGCAGATGGATCTAGGAGCAAAATGGGCATAGCCTGAACACCTCATGAAATGGTGATGGACTTGCCAATCAAAAGTTAGAGGGTTGTAGGATAAAGGTATCTTCAGAGTTAAAAAGACTGATGGTGAAAAGAAAGAGAAAATCCTGGAGAAAGAGAATCGGCATCAGAATAGTAGATGCTTGAATATGGCCACCCAAAAAAAATTGCATTTTAAAAAGCCACCACACAGGTATTTGATTAGACTAGAAAAGTATTTGAATGAAGAAGACTTGGGAGTATTAGTGTATTAAAAATTCAGCATGAGCCAGTAGGGGAGATATGTCAACCAAAAAAGCTAATGGAATCATTTTTGTTGTTGCTTTTTGGTCATTTGTGTCTAACTTTTTGTGACTTTTATGGACTCATGCTAGACTTTTCTGCCATCCACTCTCTCCTAAAGTCTGTACAAGTTTATGTTCATTGTTTCCATGAAATAACAAATTGCCTTTAAAAAGGCAGTTTCCAGAACAAGAAGGGTGATAGAAATTTAATCTATGTATTTATTTTTGCTCAGTTTTGATTGCCATATTTTATGAAGGACATTGACAAATTGGAGGAAAATCAGAATGGTGATTAAGAATATTTAGATGCTTATTAGAATATGATTGCTGTTATCAAGTATTTGAGAAACCATAATGTAGAAAAGGCATCAGATGTGGAGTTTTTTTTGGCTCTAGAGTGCAAAACTAGGAATAAAGGGTGGAAATTGAAGAAAGGCAATTTTTGGCTTGATGTAAGGGAAAACTTTTTAAGGATTATAGAAGTCCCAAAAGAGAATGGGATGCCTTTGGAGACAGTGAGTTCCTTATCACTAATAGTCTTAAAATGGAGGTTAGGTAACTTTTTGTCAAAGTTGTGGTAGAGGTGAGATTTTTAAGTTCATGTTGAACCAGCAGATGGCGCTGGTAGGACCTTTCTGATATGATGGTGATGATGATGATGATGATGATGATGATGATGGTGATTTATCATAAGAACTTGAATTATGTTCAGAAGCCTTAGAAAGCACAGTTACTACAAAATAAACCTCACGAAGAGAACCTTGTGCATCAGAAATAAATCTTGCTAATTTTAAAAAGGGCCCACCAAAACCATAATTCAAAAATTCAATTCAACAAATGCTTGTTTGTAGGTTCTAGGTATTCTGGTTCCTACCATGATTAGATATACTCCTGCGTATGACACAGATGTAATAATAATCATAGGTTGTAAAGAGATCTGGTCCTAATTCTGCACTAACTACTTCATGTCCTATGAAAATAATTTAATTTCTCTAGATCTCAGTTTTTCTTTTTTTATTATGGCTTTTTATTTACAAGATATATGCATGGGTAATTTTTCAGCATTGATAATTGCAAAACCTTTTGTTCCAACTTTTTCCCTCCTTCCCTCCACCCACCCCCCCAGATGGCAGGTTGACCAATACACGTTAAATATGTTAAATATAAGTTAAATACAATATATGTATACATGTCCATACAGTTATTTTGCTGTACAAAAGAATTGGGCTTTGAAACGGTGTACAATTAGCCTGTGAAGGAAATAAAAAATGCAGGGGGACAAAAACAAAGGGATTGGGAATTCTATGTAGGGGTTCATAGTCATCTCCCAGAGTTCTTTCGCTGGGTGTAGCTGGTTCAGTTCATTATTGCTCTATTGGAACTGATTTGGTTCATGTCATTGTTGAAGAAGGCCACATCCATCAGAATTGATCATCATATAGTATTATTGTTGAAGTGTATAATGATCTCCTGGTTCTGTTCATTTCACTCAGCATCAGTTCATGTAAGTCTCGCCAAGCCTTTCTGAAATCATCCTGTTGGTCATTTCTTACAGAACAATAATATTCCATAACATTCATATACCACAATTTATTCAGCCATTCTCCAATTGATGGGCATCGAATCATTTTCCAGTTTCTGGCCACTACAAAGAGGGCTGCCACAAACATTCTTACACATACAGGTCCCTTTCCCTTCTTTAAGATCTCTTTGGGATATAAGCCTAGTAGTAACACTGCTGGATCAAAGGGTATGCACAGTTTGATAACTTTTTGAGCATAATTCCAAATAATTCTACAGAATGGCTGGATGGATTCACAACTCCACCAACAATGTATCAGTGTCTTAGATTTCCCACATCCCCTTCCAACATTCTCTGCATTATCTTTCCCTGTCATTCTAGCCAATCTGACAGGTGTTAGACCTCAGTTGTTTCATCTGTAAAATAAGTGAATTGGACTAAATAATCTCTAAAGGCTCTCTGTGTATAAAATGTTATCACTCTATGAATTTGAGAAAATTAACTTTCTAGTCTACTGTTTTTCAGAAATCAGTATTGGTTAATGTCTCTTGTTTAAAAAAAAATCCGGAGGCTTAATATCATGCCAACATCATTAAATATGAAAACTTAAGGGAAAAATCATTAAAAGTGGTTGGATGATCTAACAAGGAAGGGAAGAGGGAAACAAGGTATGGCTTTTGTAGCTTTGGGGGCTGAGCTCCTGAGTAGAAAGTGAAGGACAATGAGCTTCATCCTATGAATGGTTAGGAGACTACAAATTTTTCCAATGACCTGTCATTATGGAGATTTACTTGGTTACAGTTTCTTTTTCTAATCTTATTATCTTGACTTGAAAGAAGGACAACCCACCATCACATTAGAGAATTATGCAGAAGCTACATAGTGCAGCCAATAGAGTACCAGCTCTGAATTCAGGAGGACATGAATTCAGATCTGACCTCAGACAATTCTTCCTATCTATGTGACTTAAGCAAGTCACTTAACACCAATTGCTTTGGCAAAACAAAACAAAACAAAAAAAAAAACCCAAGAGAATTACTCCCTTTCACCTATGATATAATCCAGTCCAACTGGTCTTCTTACTGTTTCTCATAGATGAAATTCCATCTACCACTTTTATATGATTGGTTATCTCTTTCCATGCCTGGAATGCCCTTCCTCTTGTCCTTTATTTCTTGGAATTTCTATTATCCTTCAAAACTCAGCTTAGATGCAGTCTTTTTATTTGAAGGTTTTCTCGTTCCAACCCATCCCTAAGAGTTGGTGTTTTTCCCTAATAAATTACCATGTATGTATTTTGTATGTATCTCTACTTGCACAACTGTCTCTTCAACAAAATATAAGCCCCATAGGGGTAGCAACTATTTCCTTTCTGTCTTTGTAAGGTTGGCCCCTAACACAGTGCTAGGCACATAATAGATGCTTAACAAATGCTGATTAATCAATCATCATTTATTTTTCTCCACCTTGTGAGATATATCAAACCCCTGTTAGCAAATAGTCTCCAGATGTTATTTATGTTCCTATTCATGAACCCCAACAAAGAAAAAATCTGGAAAATGTGTAACATCCCTCAAAAATGCTTTCAGAATTATCCTCTGGAACAGCAATCACAGTGACTATGGAAGATGAACTCAGCTGGAGGTTAGAAAAGAAGCAGGAAAACAGAGGGTGAAAGAGTTTTAAATTTAATATGATTTTTTTGCAGCTTTTTGCATTTATATTTCTGAACACAGTGGGGATGCTGGTTAGCATTTTGTCCAACTGAGAGGGTGTTACTTAAACTCCATGAGGCCAGAGCAGGCAGAGATCCTATAGTTCAAAGGCAGTGAAATTTTCTTCATTTTAGACAATTTGGTGCCATGTGGGCTTCTCAAATTTCTTTATTTGTGCCTCTGTGGTATCCTAAAGACCTTAAAAAATTCGTGGGTTGATATTGGTCATAAGAAAGCTGAGGTAAAATTCTTCTGAATAGAGTTCTGGGCTAATTTTGAAAATGCATTGTTCTGTTACTTTCCCCACACAGTCCTGTTGAAATATCTCATTCTAAGAGAACTAAGAGACAACCAGTAAGCCAAAAAGTGGCAGCTGGGGAAGATTAAAACACACACACACACACACACACACACACACACACACACACACACACAGAGAAGGCAACAGAGTCTGAGAGGTAAGAGGCAGCTGGGAGATTTAAAAGGATGTGGCCTCTAAGCAGCTGAAAGACATGGCCATCTCAGGCAGAGACTGAGAGCTAAGTGGCTTTGTGTAGGCTGAAGAAAGGATGCCAAAGCAGATAAGGAAAGCAGCTGTTGTAAAAGCTAGAATTGTAAAGAACTCAATACACTCAGGATATAGACATATTTAAGGAGAAGGCAAAAAACTTGCTTATTATTATTATTTTTTTGTTCTTGTCTTACATCAGGAGATTCTTTCTCTGTTGCCCTCTCTCATTCAATCATTTACAGTCTTATTGCTGTTGTTGAATTTTTTTTCCTGTAGTGTTTTTGCTCATCCTCAAATTAATCAGAATCCTATTCTTTCCAGGAGACCTTCACCTTATTTTTGTATCATGGAGTCCTTTGGCCATCTGGTAAAGCCTATGGACCCCTTTGCAGAATAAATGCTTTTAAATAAGTAAAATTAAATATGTAAGATTATGAAGGAAACTAATTACACTGAAACATAGATATCAAAATATATATTTTTAAAATTCCTCATACATTCCAGGTTATGAGGCTTTTCTCTAACACCTTGCTTTTTCTTTCTCCAATATTCTCAGATTTTTAAGTCAAAACTTTTGATTTTTTTTTGAGATTTTTTTTCCTTGACAAAACTATTACTGACAAGCAAATTCTATAGATTTGGATAGAATTGTTCTTTGCTTTTAAAAATTCTTACTAATTCTGCCTATACAGAGCAAGGAGAGTAATATTTTATGATATATTTGGAATTAGTGATTTCTTTTTTTTTTTAATCAGCAATCTACTTTTATTAAAACTACTTTTTATTTTATTAAAACTTTTTATTTTCAAAATATGTGCATGGATAAATTTTTGATATTGACCCTTGCAAAACCTTGTGTTTCAAATTTTCCCCCTTCCCTCCACCCCGCCCCTTATATGGCAAGTAATCCAGGAATTATTGATTTCCCACAAAACACCTATGAAACTTTGATATTTATTGGCTTTTTATTTTCTAATAGTTTCTTCTTTACCTCATAACAACATTAGAACTATTTCATTTTATTTTTTCAGCATACTAAGTTCCAGCTAAGGGGTAAAAATGAAATATTTATCATTATTAACTCACTATTGCTAATTTCCTCCAATGATATTTTATTTTTCCAAATATGTTTTATTTTTTCAAATGTAAAGATAGTTTTCAACAGTCATTTTTTTTGTATGATTTTTTTCTCCCTCTTCCTTTACCTTCCTCCTCCCCAAGACAGCAAGCAATCTTAGTCTTTTTTTTTTTTCTTTTTTGAAAGATAGTGTGGCATACTGTACAGAGAACTAAACTTTGAATTGGGAAAAACCAGAGTTTAAATTTCACCTCTGAAACTTACTGTTTTATATAACCAAAGGAATATCTATTAATCCCTTAGGACACTAAGCAACTTTTAAAAAAATTTAATTTTTTATTCAATTAATAAGCATGTTTTCTCTGTCTCCCCTACTAGAAAAAGAAAAAAGAAACAAAATTCTTAGAATAAGTAGAGGAAAGCAAAACAAATTCACAAGTTGGTCATGTCATTAAAAGTATGTATCTCATTCTTATCTTCACTGAATCATCTCTTTGTTAGAAGGTAGGTATCATTTTTCATTATTTTTAGTCTTCTGGAATCATAGTTGGTCACTGAGATGATCAAAAGTCTCAAGGTCTTCTGTGAGACTCTGAGCAAGTCATTTAACCCAAATTGCCTCAGCAAAAGAAAATATCTCAAATTTTTCAAAACTGCTCATTTTTAAAAACAATACTGTTGTAATCTAAATTGTTCTCCTGATTCTACTTCACTTTGTATCCATTTGTATAACTCCTTCCAAGTTTCTTTGAACATTACATTCATATATGATAACTTATTCAGCTATTCTTAATTGATTGGTGCAAATTCAGTTTCTAGGTCTTTGCTGCCAAAAAAAAGAACTACTATAAATATTTTTTACATATAGGTCCTTTCCCTCTTTCTTTGATCTCTTTGGAGGAATAATCTCTAGGTAACTTTGTAAGACTACAAATTGAAGAAAAGTTGCCATTACAAATTGGCAAAGGGTGTTTGCCCCCTTGGGAGTTTCCCTATACTAATGAAATCACAAGTAGTCTCTATCCTTGTTACTAAACAAAAATTGACAATAAGCTACGTGAAAAAAGGGTCTGAGCTCCTTATATATTTTCCTGAAAACTTTGTAGGGGAATTTCTGTGACAATTTCTACTGAATCCATTAGCTTACTTAGGGACCCTTCAGATTATAGTTTTGGCCTTTCAGTATAAAGTATGAATGAAAGTCAGTGATTTCAAACATTGGTAAATGTTAGGATTTTGGAGAAGTCCAAGTATACTCACAAAGGTCAGTAAACTAAAAGAGACAGTAAAGAGGGAATGATAGTGCTGATAAAGGAGAGAGAAGGTTTAAATGGACTTGGACCAATGTTGGTATTAAAGCCTTAATCCAGTTCTTAGATATGGAAGGAAGCTTTTCTAAATATAAGAACTTTGTCTAGTTTTTAGAATAATAAGCTAGAACTTGCAGGTTTTATTCCAAAGAGATCAAATAAATAAAGAAGTACTTATCTGTATAAAAATAGATATAAAAGCTATTTTGTAGTGGAATTGGAAACTAAGGCAGTGCCTATTAGGTAGTGCTAAACAAAGTATGGTGTATAAATGTAATTCTATTGTCTTGTAAGAATTGATGAAGGAGAATGATGCTAGACTAATGCAGAGTGAAATCAAGAGAACATTATACAACAACAATATTATAAAGACAAAAACTTTTGAGTGACTTTTAGTAACTCTGATTAATTCAATTACCAACCATAATTCCAGAGAATTCACTAAATTTCATGCTATCCATTTACTGACAGAGAGGTGATGGACTCAAAGTACAGACTGAATCATCTACTTTTTGGATATGGACATTCTGGAATTCTTTTTCTTGGCTGTGTGTGTTTGTTTTTATTTCTTTCTTGATGAGATGGGATGGACAAAATCAGATTTTTTAAAAATTGAAAAATGAAATAAAAATTTCAAATAAGTCTCTGAACTCCTCTGCCTTCCAAACAAGCAAACAAACCTTTGCACTTTATAACTGTCATCACAACTTAGGGAACTTTTCCTTCTACATTGCCTTTAACCTTCATTTCTTTCTTAATTGCCAAATCAGTATCAAACTACATTTAATATCAAATCCAAAGAGGAACTCAAAAATATTCATTGTTAAATTGCTTTCAAACCATTACCGTGAAGAAGATACTGATGGAATAAAACAGAAAAGCTAGCATGAAGATTATTTTACACATCAACCTCAATGAAAAGCCTGTGGAGCAGTTATTAATATACAAGAGTGAGAGATTCATCTAGATCAAAGCTTCTTAAACTATGGGTCATGACCCCACATGAGGTTGCATATAAGCTGAATGTGGGGGGCCATAGTACATTTGGCAAGAGTAAAAAATATTTTAATTTAATTCTTTATGTAAAAATAAACAAGTAATCCATGTCATTAGTACCCAAATTTGCTTTCATCTTTAATAAATTATAAAATTATATGTATACCAAAGAATTGTTTTTAAAATAAACTTCTTTATGATTTGTTATCAGTAAATGTTTGACTTGTATATTTATTTTATATACTTATATACCTATAAAATTTTTTTTCAGTGAAAAGGGGTCATGAAAGAAAAAATTCAAGAAGCTCTGAACTAGACAAATGCTCTTTGTTTATTGGAGACAAAGATTTCACAATAGGAGCTGTAAAGGCTAAAAGTCATTGTAATTTTGTGATACCTAATCTAGAACAGTTAATTAGTATTGAGAAGAAACTTCACGTTTAGTCAGATTCAGTTAAAAGTGGAGAATTTTAATATATTTACTGTTGGTCATTTGCTCATATTACAGAATTTCAGAGTTGAGAAAAACCTCAGAGGACATATAGTCCAATTCATATTTTGCATTCATATACCATATTGAGCAATTGGTTCTTCTTGTTGTTTTTCAGCCATTCAGTCATGGCTGATTCTTTGTGAGCCCATAGACACCAAAGCCTTCTTTCCTCCACTAATTTCCAAAGTTTGTCCAAACTCATATCTGTTGCTTCCATGACACCATTTATCCATCTCATCTTCTGCCTTTCCCTTTTTCTTTTGTCTTCAATCTTTTCCAACTTTAGGGTTTTTCTAATGAGTCCTATCTTCTCATTATATGATTATAAGTAGTTAAGATTCAGCTTTAGTATTTGTTTTTCCAATGAATAGTCTGCATTATTTTCTAGCCTTTGTTTAAGGATCCTCAGACTGAGGGCCACAATGGATTGAGGGCCTCAGATTAAGTGGAAGAATGGATAGAACATCAGTCCTGAAATCAGGAGGACCTGAGTTCAAATGTGGCCTCAGACATTTAACACTTACTAACTATGTTACCCCTGGACAAATCATTTATCCCCAATTGGCCTCACCAAAAAAACAAAAAACAAAAAAACCCCCCAAAAAACAAAACTAAGCAAACAACAAAAAAAGACTTAGCTAAGAATTTACACGTGCTAAGCTCTAGAGATATCAAGAAAAGTAAAAAATAGTCTCTTTCTAAAGAAACTCACAAACAAGATAGATGCAATACTGTGATTTCATTTATGCTTACTTTCATGTATTGTTGTAATGTGTTGGGTGATAGGATTGTAGAAAGAAATGTTGAGAAAAGAGGGTACCTGTATCAAAATAATTTGGTAAAAATATTGCTATGCAACCAATTTATATTACTTTTTGCTAGGTGCAGAACTGACAATTTTTATTGGTAGAAGGAGTTTCTTCATTGGGAATTCTTTTAATAATGAAATCATAGACCTGGGGTTAGTAAAGGACATTATTCCAGATAGATGGTCACAAAAGGAGATGGGCTGGTCATAAAGGTAGAAGAGCAAGAGATAACATATGGCTAATCCAAGTGATGGTGTGTTAACATTATTAATATTGAAAAACTCTGAAGAAGACTTCAGCTCATTAGATGGATCCAATGGATTGGAAGTTCACAAACAACATATATACAGGATAAAGTGAACATAATTTCAGAAGGAAGGTATTAGTATTAAGGAAGATTGGAAAAAAAGCTTCTTGTAAAAAATGAGATTTTAGCTGGCACTTGAAGGAAGCCACTATTTTTGAAGACCACCCATTTTTTGGAAAGTTCTAATGGTTAACAAATATTCCTTTGTATCAAACCCAAATTTGTCTACACTCATAGCTCCTAATTTTGTCTTCCGGGGTCAAGTTATACAGGTCTAATCTGTTTTCCACATACATATCTTCAAAACTTGAAGATAGTTATCATTTCCTCTGCAAACTTGTCTTTTCCTGGGAAAATACCTTATGTTTTTTTCCAGCTGATCCTTAAGAATAAATATATCTGATAAAAGTAAATTTAATAGTAAGAATTAATGTTCATAAACTGTTAGCAGGATTGCACCAGGAAGGTTTGTATCATCTGCAAGGCCTTGTAACTTGCTACTAATTATTCTAAAATTATTCTAAATGTCATCAAGTAAGAAACTTGTCAGGTGATCTATGGGAGCAGGCAAGTGGTGTGATTGAGAAAGAGATACAATGTAACAGGTGCCCATGGGTGTTTTCTTGATAATAGCTTGTGCCCTTAGAAATAATGATTTTTGTTTACATTTCCAGTGAATCATGGAGAAAAAGCTAAGTATCTCTTTAGTTATAGGAGTAGAACAATGAAATAAATAAAAGAATTTCAATGTGCCAAGCCCTCACCTCGCGGGATTCTATCATCTTAAATTCTATTAGAGGAAAAGCACTTTCTTGGACTACTAGAATATTTATTGCTAGAAATTTTCATCTATACTTATACACTACATTAATATATGTAGGATTCATAACTCTGAGGAGAAATCTTCAAAAATTCCTTTATATATATATATATATATATATATATATATATATACATATATATATATATATATATATATATATATATATATATATATATATATATATATATATATATAAAACAAAGAAGAAAACCACGAAATTGCTTTAAATCCACATTTCAAACTTGTCATGGAATTAAGAATATAGGATTAGGTCATTTCTCAGGTCTTTTCTAGCTCTAAATCTCATGAGCATTTATCCTCAAATTCTCTCCATCCCTCACAATACTTCTAAGTTATGATGTGTCTTCAGGTGGCTCCACTCTATTTTTACATTTCAGTAATTCAATGGAGCAATGATCTCATCAATGTAAATATGCCTGCCAGCAATGCAGATGTCAACTCCAGTTTTGTGATCTTTTCATGTGTGATTCTTGCCAATTTCTTTCTATGAATCTTTATAAGGAATCCATCCAATGAGCTGAAGTCTTCCCTGAGTCTTTCTACATTACATATATAACAGAGCAATACTTGGATTGGCCATTTTCTTTTGTGATCTTCTATTTGGAATGATGCCCTTTATTACCCTAATCCAGCTTCAGATCTGTGATTTCATAGGCAAAAAGGAATTCCCAAAGAGGAAACTCTCTACAGCAATAAAAAATTATCAGGTATTCTGGACCTAGCAAAAAGTAGCATAAACTGGTTATATAATGTTAGGATTACTAGGTGAGAACTCAGGTTGTCTGGACAGTGACAAGGTGAGAATTCAGGTTGTCTGGACAATTACAAGGTGAGAACTCAGGTTGACTTGATAGAAGGAGCAAGCTCATTGGCTAGAGAGCCGCGTCAAGCCTGATGTAATGCAGAGACTTCTCTTCTTTAACTCTTGTCCTTCTCCAGTCCAATCTGCTCTCCAGGCCCAATGTTGTCTCTTTTATCCTCCCAGAGAATGGGCGTGGGATAATGCAAGGGCTTCTGGGAAGAACCACTTCAGCCAATGAGCTTGCTCCTTCTATCAAGTCAGCCTGAGTTCTCACCTTGTAATTGTCCAGACAACCTGAATTCTCACCTTGTCACTGTCCAGACAACCTGAGTTCTCACCTAGTAATCCTAACAATATAACAATATTTTTTACAAATTATTTTGATCTGGATTCCTTCTTTTCTCATCCTCTTTCTGCAATTCTCCACATATTGCAAAAATAAGCATAAATGAAAAGCTTATCTCTTCCCAATATATCCTTTAGTCCTCCTACCACACAGAGGTTGTGTAGTATCTGCAATGTCAAAAAGTTCCTTTCTGGTTAATGTTCACCAACAGCAAAAAACAAAAACAAAAACAAACAAAAAAAACCTGTTGGCAGATGAAGATAATTTGAGCATAGAAAAAAGATGAACTTTTCTACTTAGCAAAATTATACTTTGATATAGTTATAATATTCAGGACTTCACTTTATGTCAGTTTCAGATATTTGGCTTTTCTCAAACACATTATTGAAGGCAGCAAATATATACAACAACAAATAATTGATTTATAGCCAAATAAAAATTAATTATAACAGTGGCAAAATGAAAACCCTTCAATTTCTTTCAAAGCTATGAATAACTCTCTGGTAGCATTCTGGATTAGACCATTCTGTCAGAGGACAAGGAAGTTGGGGAGGGAAAGTTCATGAGGCTAGACTTTGTGAAGACATTGTTAGAGAGGGACCAAATAATTTGCAAGGAAATTGAAGGGATTGAGATTCTGATTTATAGGCTTTTCTTTTCAAGGACTATAAGATTCACACATTAGAAGGAATATGGTACAAAAGACAGAATATGGGAGCCAGCTTTCAACTCTGATCAAGTCACTTTACTTTTAGGCCTCCATTTTCTCATTTATAAAATGAGGGGATAAAGTTCATGACCTAAGACTCATTTCAACTTTCAACCTATATGATGACTGATGTCACTTTGTCCTTACAGAATTTTTGAAGGAGGGAGGTTCTTCTTTGTGTTATTTATTTATATATATATATTTGTAGTGTGTGTGTGTATGTGTTTTCATATATATATATGTGTGTATATATATATATATGAAAAGGAACCATCTTTTTAAAAAAATTTCTCCTCAGAGTAATGAAGTCCACATATATTAATATAGTGTATAAGCATAGGTGAAAACTTCTAGGAACAGATATTCTAGTAGTCCAAGAAAGTGCTTTTCCTCTAATAGAACTTAAGATGATAGAATCCCAGAAGATGAGGGCTTGCCATATTGAAATTCTTTTATATGTTTTATTGTTCCACTCCTATCTTGTGAGAGACTATATATGAGCAGAAATAATATCCTTACTTTTTATATTAAGAAATTTAACTCTGAGATGTAAAATTACTTAGCCAAGGTCGACTTTAGGTTTCCAAAAATTTGATTTGTGACAAGTACCAAAAATGAATACATTTCTAAATTGTCTGAATGCATGAACAAAACAAAGTTGGACTTTCCATGGAAACAGGCTAAAATTGTCTGAGGGACAAAAAGACTGAAAGCAAATTTAATGATTTTCTAGCATCTCTTCTAATCTCAGTTTCTCCTTATTTCAAAATCTCTTTGGAGCTTCACCAGAAACTAGAAAAAGTAGATGACAGCAAAGAAAGAAGTGTTACCTGGTATCTCAAACTTTACACATGGCAGAGATTTATTTATTGAAAAACATTTATTGAATCAAAGGCACAAAATGTTGATTCCTTTATTAAAAAACTCATCTTCATCTTCCCTTCCCATTTTCTTCTATCTTTTGAAAACTTTGCTAGATCAGGAGTTTGACTAAAGGAGGGATTGCAGAATAGTACCATAGACACAATTCAATACTCTATAAAAATCTACTTCTAGAAGTGAGAAAGATAAAATCCACCTTTGGGTTAACACTAGAGCTGATTTTTACTGAGGGCTATTCAGCATGGCAGCAAAGTTCAACTTGATGGTGTAGCTATTATCTCTTTCTCTTGTGCTAGGTTTAGGAAATGAGTATTTTGGTTTTTTTTTTTTTTTTTTTTTTTTATTTTTTTTTTTTGGAAATGAGTATTTTGGATGAAAGGTTTATAAAGCCTTTTTTTACACCTTCCAACCTGAATCTAATTAAGCTATTTCTTTTGGTAATTATTATTTTTATTTTCAAAACATATGCAAAGATAATTTTTTTAACCATTGACCCTTGCAAAACTTTGTGTTCCAATTTTCCCTCTTTCCCTCTAGCTCTCTCCTAGATGGCAAGTAATCCAATCTATCTTAAACATGGTAAAAATATATATGTAAATCCAATATAGGTATACATATTTATATAATTCTCTTGCTGCACAAAAAGAATCAAATCAAAAAGAAAAAAAAGTGAGAAAGAAAATAAAATTCAAGCAAACAACAGAAGAAGTGAAAATGATGTTATGATCCACACTTAGTTCCCATAGTCCTCTCTCTGGATTTAGATAGTTCTCATCATCAAAAGATTATTGAAACTGGCCTGAATCGTCTCATTATTAAGAGCTTTTGGCAAAAGTTAAAGAAAACAGAAATACAGTTATATGGAGGTAGACCTGTGGCTTTATTGAGACATTCTTCAGTAAGACTAGACATCTTTTAACAATAATAAAATCAGATAATTTCTGTCTACTTGAGGAACTTAGTGAGATGAATAGCTTTCTCTTTATTTTCAAATGCTAAAGTTAATGTCATCAGTGTTTATTATTTAACAAGGAGCAGTTAGGTGACACAGTGGGTAGAGCAACCAGACCTGGAGTCAGGAAGATCTGAGTTCAAATCTAGTCTCAGATATGTACTAGCTGCATGACTCTGGATAAGTCACTTAACTTTGCCTTATTTTCCTCATCTATAAAATAACCTAGAGAAGAAAATAGCAAACCCTTCCAGTATCTTTGTCAAGAAAAACTCTAAATGGGGTCACAAAGAGTCAGAGATGACAGAAAAACACATTATTTAGCATCACCCAACATCTAATGTGTTGTTGGCAAATCTAAAAAATGTTTTCCTCATTCTCAATTATTGAATCTTATGATGTGTCAGTTAAGACATTGGAAATATGTAACTTCTAAGGATACAAGTTTATGTTGAGACATAAAAGTAAACAATAACACCAATAAGCCAGAGTATAATCAACCAGTAAAGACATTCATAAATCTTTGTCAAATCCAAGATGTTAGATGAGAACTACTTGAGTGTAATATTTAGTCTCTATAAAATCTCCCCCCCCCTTTTTTTTTGCCAGATCCATAATTTCACCAGTGTAACAACCTCCTAGTGATCATGGAAGTCATATTAACATCAGAGAACATACCTATTTCTTTATATACTAGGCTCTCAATTTTTCTCTTACAGAGGAATTGATTTCTTTTAACCATTGTCATTATAGTAGGACATCACTACAAATCCCAAATTACAAGCCCCAGTTGATGCCCCCCCCCCTTTTTGGTAAAATCAAATGTAACAAAATTTCAGAACCAAACCATCCAAATTATCATTAACTACATTAGGATTTGACTTGTATCATAAATTAATGAAATTTATGCCAGTGAGCCAAAGCCAGGTCTCTCAAAACCTGTGTGTCTACTAGGAATTTTAGATATAAATCACGACTAGACTCTAGTTAAAAGGAGACATTCTTCACTTTTATTGCATAATTATAGACAATGCAACAGTAAATTTTTAAAAATTATATTTAACACAAGTGAATAGTTTAGAAGATCTGAAATGTTATAAAGCAATATACATACTGAATAAATAATATGCACAGGAGAGTCATGTCTACATTATATAACACTGGCTAGTATTTAGAATACTTAAAATAAATCCAGTGACAATGGATAAAGTCCATAAAAATGCTATCCTGTTTTCCCTTGTATGAAATTGTTCAAGTATAAAAAGTCCAATACAGTGTAAAATATTATTCGACTTTAGGTTAAGAATAAAAATTGCAAGTATTGTAGTTTCACAAGAAAAATGTAAAGCAGCATTTTAAACTACGTAAAAATAGTGGGGAAATTGGACTAATGAATTACCAGTAAAGTAGATCTACATGAGCAAAATACTGAAGAGGAAGCAGTATGAAACTAACAACACATCCTGTAAAAAACCTAAACTCTGTTAATGTTAAGAGTATCCTCTCGTACAGTGCACATACTGAATTTAAATAAATCTAAGTCAACATCTTTAGCTGAATAGGTTAATATTTAATATGCTACATCTAAACCTACTAAATAATTTATGCCATGAGATGAATACATAATTTTACAGTGTCACATCTAAAGTTCCTTTCTTTAGAGTGCAGCATCGTAAAACTTCAAAATAAATATTTTTAAATAGCATTACAATTAAGGCACAGTATAAACCACATATCATTAACCCTTGAAGAACTGTAGTCTCAGGACCTTGTTGTCTTACTTATTGAGTTCCCTAATAAATAGTTTTAAATAGGACTCTGTAACAGATACTAAAGTCATATAAATCATTTCAAAAAGGAAAAAACAAATTTCCTTAAGACAGTTCTCAAAGGTTCAAATTCTGCAAACTTCTTCCTGCCTTTATTCACAAGCCACGAGTCAACGTAATAAATAGAAAGAGAAGGCTGTTGTAGTAAAGGGCTGATCCTATTTCAGAATCAGAATAGCTGACACCAGCAGTTAAAAGTTTCCCAAAATTGAAACAGGATGGGGAGAGGGATTAGAATGTGACAAGCTCATCAAACAAGCACAAGTGATGTGTTCTTTCCAGAACTGTCTGTGTTATTGATTGTCTGTACAGCTGTTGCACCCATTAATTCCACATCACTTGCTCCATAGTTCCACTCATCCAGAGGACAGATGAGAAAATAGCTTTGGTGCCTGTCCACCATTTTACCGAGCGGCCATGCTCTTCAGAATTGTTTGATGCCCATTGTGAGACAGCAAGAAAATCATTTTCTTACTTGAACAAGTTCTATAGGCCATAGTGAAAACAATAAATGACAGTCAGTGCTTTGATTATCTTTAAAATATGTTTTAAATGTCATATAAGCTACATATTGCTCACTCTGATTTCTTTTCCCTGGTTTAACTTTTTCAAAACAACATTTTCTCATTTGAAAAAGGCAGTTTGCGTCCCTGATACTATTAAAAAACCCCAACAAAAACCCCTTTATTTTATTTTGTCAAATGAAGTTCTATTGTTACTAGTATAGTCTTTTCATGGCAGTGCATTGTTTATTCAGTGTCTCCTGGATTGACTCCTGAAACTAATTCCTTCTACTCCCCTGGCCCTTACCCCTTTTCCCCATAGCAACATGATTTGAGTACAAAGACAGTGGAATAAAAATCTCCTGATTTGCAGTAGCATAACTTTTCTTAAAGCTGCTTAGTTAGTGTTAACCACCTTATTACCTACTTAAAATTGGAAGGCTGGGGGAAAATAGAGAAAGAAATTCAACTCTTCAGATGGCTGGTCACTCATTATTGCATACGGTCTGTTTGCAGCTGCTGTGGCTGATATTGGCCAAATGCTGCTGCTGCAGCCGCTGCTGCTGCTGCTGCAGCAGCTGTCCCAGGTGCTGCCGCAGTGATTGGCTGCTGGACTGCATAACCATAGCCCCCAGCAGTGACATATCCTGCAGCAGCTGGAGATGCCGCATATGGGTACTGGTCATAGGCTGCTGCTGCTGCAGCTGCTGCAGCTGCGGAGTATTGTGCATATGCAGCTCCAGTGTAATCAATGTAAGGTGTGGTAGAGGCAGCAGCTGCTGTAGGTTGGACATGTGGAATTACAACTCCAGGCTGCACAAAAGCCTGTGGATAAACATAATGGGCAGGTATCCTGTTGAGAAATAGAAAAGAAAGTTAGATCATGGTAAGCTCCTATGTGCAAAAGATCTGTTCTTCAGAAGTAAAACAAACTCAAAATTTAGTGGTTATTATGAGCATAGGGTTGCCACAATAGCTACATTCTAGCAGTCCAATGAATGCACTCTGGCAGTAGCCCAAAACATGTGTAGTACTCAGAAAAAGAAGCCAACAATAACAATAACACATCATGATAGCATTCTCATTTGTATTTGTTTACTTAATACCACCAAATATGAATTAATAGCCTCATCAATAGTTAAGGGAATAAGTCAAAGTTCAGGATTTCATCATTCCACTTAAAGGCATTTAATAAATGGTTCTCAACTTAAATATTAGAATCAGACTTTAAGAAAAAATCAAAATCATTCCATAAGAGAAAAAAAAAGGATTCTGACAATTAGAAAAATTCTCAGTTGCAAACATTGGACTTTTTAAAAGTACCCTGTCATCAGTTAGGTCCAAAGCATGAGAGCTAGTTTGCCAATATCAAATCATTGAAGAAAATTTCAACCAAATATTTAAACTGGAAAATGGACCTTATTTAATTATCATGGCAACCCTACTTAAAATCGCTATGCAGACTCAGCACACATTAATTTCTCTGCAACCTCAGTCATCCTTATTAAAAATAAAAAAATAAAAATAAAAAATGCAGGCGACAAAAAAAAAAGTTTAAAAGTTCACAGGTGTGGTAATCACGGCAGAATCACACTTTTCAAACGAATTGTAGTGCAGCTCACTCTATATAAGAGGCTGTTGTGGGAAGCTACAGAAATGCTATTAACATTCATTGCAGTGGTTCCCAAGTAGAAGTGCAGCACACCTTTTTTGAGGGGTAGAATTTGTAAGGACACAAGGGTCAATCAAACCTGTTTGACTATCAGGCAACTGATGTCAGCCAGCTTGTTTATCTCTATGCAAGACAGACAGAGGGGTTGGGGGAAGTGATGAGGAAGAGGGGGTAGGAAAAGGGAGTTATAACTAAATGCATCTAAAATATAAGAACTTTTAAAAGATTTATAAAATGACATCTAAACAGACTCTCTTTGCACATTCTCTAACTCTCCATTTTCTTCTCCAAATCAAAGGTTTGGCTTTGTTCATTTATACTCCATTGGTATGTACTTGTAGAGATGAAGTCCCTTATTTACATAACACCATGTAAAAACTGAGATATAGTCTGTCAAGTGAAATCAAGCAGCTAGTTAAATTATACACAAGGAACATACACACTTCCATTTCACTTATAAAGCTCACACGATTTTAAAAAATTGAGCTGCAAAAATTACATATCTTCAATTCTTAATACTGAAATTTCATTAATTAGTACATTTACAAATATATGACCTATTGATTCCACCTTGGTACAATATAAGCACTAGTGGAAAACACTACAGACATCTAGAGAAATTATATCAGAATTCCCTCCAAAATTTAGCAAATCCACAAAATCTACTTGAAATTCAAACAATGGTTATCTCTAAACTTGGTGTTCAGGAATTATCTTATTAGAACCCCAAACAAATGAAATTATATTTTTATTATTCACCTTGCTTTTTTTCAAAATTTCTCTTAAACAATACTTGTAGGAGACACCAAGGCTGATGAACATTTGCAAAAAGACTAATTTTATTCCAGGAGTTATTCTATGCTAGCCCAAAAAAACAAATAAGTTTATTCTAATGGCAAAAATACAGTGAATTTTACTAGACGTGTAGTTCCTTCTCTATGCCAATATGAACCACGTCATCCATGTATTCTGGAGGACACTTAGAGATATTCTTGACTGTTTGTTAAAAACTAGACACACAGCCCTGCCCATATACTCTTGTAATTTTTTTCTAAATTAAGCAACTAACCTCACTAAAAGTAACAGGCGGCATTATGAAATGTTATCCCCGGTGGATCATCTCTCTCTCTCTTTCCATTATATTAGTCTCTACCAACTCTTCACTATCATGCTATTTTACATGGGTGATTGACAGCACAGGCTGCAGTGGGGCTATTTTTGATCATGTCATGAGACAAGGGTTTCAAGCAGAGTAAAATGTCTTTATAAGGCCAAAGAAAACTCTGCTGTATCTGCTATAAAGGCCAGCAAGCATGGGTCTCACTAATACTGAAACATTAACCCCACTAGATTCCTAGCGGCCTAAAGTAGCTAAAGTAGTGACTAGGCTGGCATCTTTGATTACATTATTGACTTGAATGATTTTTGCTCCAGGGGAATGTGGTTTGAGTTTGTGTCATAAGATTTTTTTTTCTGCATTTGCTTATTAACTTTTTTTTCTTTTAAGAAACAGAAATGTCCAGTGAATTATTACATTATTAGGGGAGTCCCTTAATATCCCAGTCTCTAGAGACAATCTTTGCCCATTGAGAATAGCTTTTCTCTGATTCGATTATGCCAATGAGCAAGTAAACTTGTCTCAACACATATCAGCAATCTGTATCAGATTGCCTGTGAATAGCAAGTGAGGAGGAAAAAAGGAGAATCTGGGTGGCAAATGAATAACTGGAATAAAATAATTTAAGACTCGGGAGAATTTAAACTCTTTGAGGGCAAGTTCTATCCTTTCTTCTTTTTATTTTTTGTAGCCTCAGAACTTAGCATAGAACCTGGTATATAGTAAATATAAATGCTTGTTGAATTGAATTATCAAGTGAACTTGAATTATGAAAAGAAAATAAAACCCTTTCTAGGAAGAGGGTAAGATTAAGTAGCAGGTTAGCATGTTTGCAATGTTCTTCCCCTGAGAACCCCTTTTTTTGCACTGGAGAACTATTACATAAAGTATAATGGACTTCTCTCTGAGCATATTTTTATGAATTCTTTTCCCCAGTTCAATCTTACAAAGTAGAAGCCCAAGAGAGAGAGGCAAAAATGAAGCAATACATACACTTCTGGCAATGGTGTTTTGAACGTTTCTACTCCCAACCCATACATCCTCACTGCTACCTCTCCAAGGTCCCAGGAAGAAAAATCTTCCTTATACACAAACCAAAAGAAGCTTAACAAAACATTATTCTAAAACTAAATAAAGTAGAACAAAACACTGTTCTGTGGAGTTCACAGGTTTCCTCACATCAGATGGCTATCCCAACTTGAGTTAGGAACTTGGTATTTAGTGATCCACAGTACACTTGAAACTATTTGAATGTCAAATAAAAACTGTAAAGTTATTACTTCAAACTATACAACTAGCATCAAAACCCTATTTTATAGACATAAAAAATGTATCACTTATCACAATTTGAAATAACTTCATTCAATTAGGGATAGCAATTTTTATAAGTAACCATTCTGTGAAAAAAAAGCTTATTTTCAATTTAAGAATGCTTGAATAGCAGAATAATTCATTGAAGTAAGAAGACTAATTCTATCTGGAATCTATATCTTTTGTAAATAAATGTACAGTGTTTGGCACATAGTAAGTACTGAATATTGTTGTTGTATTGGCTTACGTGACATTAAGTAGAATAATTTTTTTAGCCATTAGTAGATTTTTTTCTTACAACTAATAACCACCATGAAGTAGCTATTATCTGATATTAGATGTAAAAAATAAAAATTTACAACTGAAAATGTGTTGTATTTAAATTTTCTATGGATCACTTTCAACTGAAGCTCATAGTGATAATCTTCTGCTCAAAAACATACAATGGCTCCCAATTACCTAATACATTAAAAACCAAACTCTTGGGATGGACTTTTAAGGCCAACAATCTCACCATAATCCTATTATCCAAGTTTATTTCTCATGACTTCCCAATATTTGCCATCTGCTAAGAACAAGTTGATTTCCTTATTGCCACCACAGGAACAGATCAGACTCATTCCCATTTCTTCCCTTTGCTAAAGTTTCTCTTACAACTCCACCTTTAAATGTCTCCCTCCAACCCATTAATTCATATTCTACCCATCCTTTTAAGATTAATTTATTTCATCCCCTGCACAGTGCCTTCTCCAACATTCTTTCCAATAATGATCTTACTTTTTTGAGCAGACATGTCACATAATTTAGCACTTTGTTAGATCCTAAATGATTTAGGAGTGTTAGTTTTATCTCTGCACATAAACTATAAGCTCTTTGAATATACAGAACATGCCTTATAGTCCTCTGTTATCAAGTACTATCTAATACAATATGACATACCTAGTAGGAATTAATGAAATTTTGCTTGGTTAACATTAGGTTTCAACATGACAGACTAAGATCTGTCAAATTATGACAAATTATTTCCCATAATTCTTTACTATTTATGAGTAAAAATGCTAATCACATGCACAAGGAATTCTATATAGAGTTCATTATTTTTTGTTGATCTCCAAGCTAGTGTGGAAGACCATTGATGAATGGCTATCAGTATAAAAAGTCACCTTTCAATTACATTATAGTTCCCTCACTTATATTTTTAAAAAAGTAAGTTTAGGTAGAAAGAAAGAAAAAAAAGGATTGACCCTCAGATAATGAAGATGAGGGCTAGAAAAATCACTAAAAGTGCAACTTGTCAGCTGTTTCATCCTGTATACACCTGAAAGCATAGAAGATAGAACTAACTTGATAGCTCGATTCCAACATTTCAGGACACACATATGCAGTAACTCAGATTAGGCATTAAACCATTAGTTGGGGGGCAATTCTCCTTTTAACCAACTGGGAAACTTAAACTTCTGACATCCACACCAGGTGCTAGGTGCAGTCTAGAGAAGGCAGAATACAGTAATAAAAAAATTAGCTGGGTAGCATCAGCATTATATACTATCTGTAAGAGGGGGAAGCAGGTAGCTGAGTTATAGACCACTGCTGATCACAAAATCAAGAGATTCAAGAAATACAGGTAGGCTTCCCCAAAGTTAGATGTGTGAAGTGAATATTAGTGCTACTATACTTGAAAATGGCCTGATTATTAAATCTAATGGAAAGAATTGGTGCTCCAAATTAGAAAAGGCTAAGCAGACATACATGGTTAAGAGCTAGATCCCCATACCCACCAAAAAAAAAAGAAAGAAAAGAAAAAGAAAAAATTGACCCCAACCCAAAGAAAGTAGAACATGCAAGCAGTAAATCTGTTTTCTTACATAGTGAAGTCACACATTTTAGCACTCACTACAAAAAATATGGTTAAAAGAAAGTCACAGGCTACAGCTTAAAAGCAAGGAAAAAAAAGACCCTTTGCTCCCCATGGCAAAGTCAAAGTCAACAACACTCCTCAACACCACCACCAAAAACCAAAACAAAAGAGCTCCCCCCCCAAAAAAAAACTTTTCACTACAGCTCTTTTCAATTAAATAAAAAGCACACATTTAGCTATCAACACCACTTCATTACCGTAATAAATAAAATAAAGCACACGGAGGTCTATTGACTATTATAAAAATAAAACAACAACATACATGCATCGTTAATCACCATCTTAGCTCGTGTGTTTGAGTCTACTGGTTACAGAGTTTAATTCCAAACAGAACTATTCCACATCTTATCATCATATCCTTCTGATCAGTTAGCTTAACTGTATACGATCCCTGTCAGATTAGAAAGAGATAAATAACATTGAGACAAGCTGAAGAGTTAGAAGATTGATGGGGGTACGATGCTTGTATACAAGTCATACCTTTTTTTTTTAAGTCATAAGCTTAAGAGGTGTTTGGTCTGCATATTTGATCACATAACTTGGCTCATCTAAAAATATAGCATCACCATCAAGAAGCAAAACAGTTTTTTAAAAAGAGAACTCAAGAAAACTCAATAACAGGATGATATTGTCCCTGTGTGATAAAGGCAGACTAATAGATGATATGCTTGAACTTTGAAGAACCTGTTTGATTGACTTACCCAAAAGGTCTCTGTATAAGAGCTGGGTGAAGTTGTTGAACACCAAAGGCAAAACCTAACAACAAAACATATATGAACATTCCAACATCCACTTATTACTGTTATACATAAAATATACAATGGCAGATTTCATTTTCTATTTGCATTAGATACACTAATTTAAAATCAGGTTTTTTATTAACACAAAACTTTATCTGGGAAGTGACAGAAACTGACAAGCCCAAATTTAAACAAGTTTTTAAAGTTTCATACAGTACACTAGTTTAGATATTGTTTTAAAAATAAATGATTAAAAATGAATACAACTGACAGAAAGCAGAGCATTCATTATGTGCAAAGTTTCACTGGCATAAACATACTGTGAAAAGATCTCAGGAAGAGGTCATGATGAAGTGGTTATGAATTTAATGAAGCACAACAATAGTACCTCATATTGATTTGTTCACAAATATCCTATCTATATTCATAAATTTATATTCCCACATATACATATAAATACATACTCAAATTGATGGCATTCTAAATTTATGAGTTTCAATATTTATAATACTATTTTGAACTTAGTATAGAACTTCAATGGTCTATGCAAATTTATACTCAATGAATCGTGGATTTGAAGCTCAAAGGGATCCCAGAGCCCATCTCATCATTACAGATGAGGAAACTGAGACTTAAGGAGGTAAAGTGATTTGCCCAAAGTCACATAGTTAGTAAATTGACGAAAGCAGGCTTTTGAAGCCAGGTCCTCTGAATACAGAATTAGGTCTCATCATACTCCACCATATCATGAGTAGATTTTATGAATAAAAACTTTTTTAAAAATTTAATAAAACAAATTCATTCTTCTTTTTCTAATAGGTATATATTTCACAATATACTAAAGATGTATTTTGTTTCGCTCTTGTTGAAAAAATAGATCCATCAAATTGCTTGAACATTAGTTATCTACCCCTATGTTGGTACTTGCTATTGTTAAAGGCATTTTTAAAAGTCTTTTTGAATACAGTATGGATTGAAGTGGAAATCTATACTCAAGATTTTAGAATCTTATAATCTATGTATTTAAACATAAACATTTATTTCTTAAAATTACATATATTATATCCTCTATTGTCAGTTACCCATTCAAATAGTGGAAGGGAGAATTTTGAATAATCCTGAATAGCAGATTATCAAATAATCACTTCTGTTTTATAATACACAAGGTGCTTCCCCCCTAGCAGATGTCCTGTATTACTTATGGTTTGTTTAGGCTAGTACTCAGATTAGTTTGCATTCCCCAAGCACATGTCAAATGAGAAGGGAAGCAGCCCAGAAGAGTATTAGGTAAACAGGTGTATCCAGCCTGTGATTAAAAATTTGGCACAAATAAGGTTGTAACTGCAGATAAATGAAAAGAATAAGCAGCAATTAATTAATTGAATGTCATATAAATCTGGGTCTGTACAAAGTCATCTGGAATAACATTTATTTTTCATCTAAGATTATACTTTTACAGACACTTCAATGTATTTGTATATATGGAAAAATGTTTACACATATCTACATTTGTTTTTAAAGTGAAAAAAGTTTCCTTTATAGATTGACCAATTAAAAGTACACTCCACAATAAACCAACAGGTTCTGAGGAAAGTTCTGTCTTTTGAATCAGGGTTTCTTTCTTCATAAGTATCAGAAAGTACTATTTCTCACCTGGCTGCATGATCCTGGGTTTTGCCCCCAAGTATGCCAGATTCACGTTGGCCTTTCTGCCATCAATGATAGGGTTAGGATCCTTACAGGCCCTTTCAGCAGCAGCTCTGTCAGCCATGGTGACCTTAGCAACATACATACATACACATAAATGCTACAAATTAAACCTGGGAAGTAAACTTAAAGAGCAGTCACACAGAGGCAGTCCTCACACATTTCTTTATCAAGATCCCTTTTACATTTCAGAGAAGGAAAAACAAACAAACAAAAAACATCTCCCCATGGGCCTGCAAAGTACTGCCCCCAGCAAGCAGAGGTTTGGAATCCTGATCTCTCTTAGAGTCTTAACATTCCCCCCTTGCTGGCACTGCTGGTGATCCCCATCCTTAGGCCAGGAAAAATACTTGTTTAAAGTAAACGTCCCATTTAAGAGAGAATAAACCTTCCACATCGGCTTCTCCCAGAATACGCTGTTCGATGTTCTGCTTGGGAGCTCTGTGACCTCCCTAACTTTAGGCAACTTACTGACCTTGACTGAATAAGTTAGCTCAACTCTAATTAGACATGCTCCCATGCCTCATAAATGGTGTTTTGGAAACTAGCCACAAGACTTGATTATATTAAAGCACTTAGTTTTGAAAAAAAAAAAAAAGTTAAAAAAAAGAAATTAACAGGCGATTGGGTGGGAGAAGAGAAGTTGGGACTGGGAGGGCTGACAGACAGACAGCAGCAGCCCTTTCGGAGTGCCCTCTCTCTAATCCAATCGCCATGAGACCAGCATACTTTTCCAAAGCCATAGGGCAGCTAAACTTGCTGCCATCAACGCAGGAAAAGCCATTTCCCAGGGTAGCGGCTCCTGGTCATCAGCCTCCTCCTCCGGCCCCTCCTCCCAAAGATGATCTAACTTTTTTTTCCTTGCAAGACCAAATTCCCCCAAACGCTACAAATACATAGCTTCCACACTCTTACTCCCTAAGGAACCCCAAGAGGTGGGAGACAGGCCTTTCCATTCTCTTTACCTCACTCCTGGCCGAAAAAAGTTTCAGCTCAGCTCAGCCTGTACGGATTACATTAGTTTATTTCCCCCCCCCCCGTCCCCGCCCCGAATCATCGTTTTACTGGTCACCCCTATTTTCCTCCTACCCGACGGGGATCCCTAGTTTCTTCTGGCAGATGGGACTCGCCTTTGTTCTCCCCTTCCCCCTCGTTCTCAGCCCCTCTCTCTATCTTCGAGATCTCTGCCCCCTCCTTTCATTAACTCCCTCCCCCCTTACTTACAAATCCATAGCCCCGGGATTTCCCCGTCTGCCGGTCTGTGATGACCACCGCCTCTTCGATCTCCCCGAAGACCTCGAAGTACTTGCGCAGGCTGGAATCCGTGGTGTGGTACGGGAGCCCCCCGACGAAGATTTTGGTGTATGTGGTGTCCTTCTGGGTGGTGTGCATCTTCCCGCTCTCCCCGCGGCTTCGGCTCGGGCTCCGGCTCCGGCTCCGGCTCCGGCAGCGGCGGCGGCGATTGCTGCTGCTGCTGCGGCTGTGGCTGCTGCTGCTGCGCCGCCCCCTCCGCCCCTTCGTTTCCCTCACCCTCTCGAGTCCAGCCGAAGCCAAAGGCAAGCCCAGTGGGGAGGGGGGAGGAGAACTGGGCAGCGTGCGCGTGTATGTATGTGTACGAATGTGAGTGTGTGAGTGTGAGTGTGAGCGTGCGTGCGTGTATGTTGGGGATGGTGGGCGTCAGAACAGCTCCTGAGAGATCTCAGCACCGGGGTGAGGGTCCTGGGGTTTCCAAAGTCGTAAGCAACCTCAGGCTGTAGCCTTGCTCCACGGTCGTCTCCCGTTCCCCCCTGCCGGTTACAGTCCAAACTCTCCTCTTTTCCTCGCTTTTCAATTCTTATTAGTAGATGATAGGTTTATACACTTATGCATACGAATACATATAGATATAATTTTTCAAATACAATTTATTTCCACTCACCCGGCAGGGAGCCCGAAATGAAAAGCGAGGTACTCTCCACAGGCAACAGGGTGGGAAGACAGAAGTGCTTTTGAAGGTAGAGTTTTATCTGAAAAAGATCTCCCGGGTGGGGGCTCTATCTTCTCCAGGAGTGACCCTACTGAGTGTCCAAAGAACAGGAAGAGCTGGCGGTCACTCAAGGCGGTTGCAGCAGCTGCTATGGGAGAGGTGTTTCGGCCGGAGGGCAAAGCCGCAGATTCCCTTCTCTTCTCCCAGTTGTCTTCCCCAGGCCCTAAGAGCGGAGGATGGTCCTGGGTGTTGAGTTACTCTCCACTATCTTTCTTCCCCTCCCCTCCCATGCCAGGGGGTCGGAGCCCGGCTGGGGAGGGGGGCGGGCCGGGCGCTTGCGATTGGCCGGGTCCCCACCTGGAGTAGACTCCGCCGCCCCCCAGCTGTTGCGAACAGCTGCTTCTCCTCCTGCGCTCTGCTGAGCTGCCCCGGCTTGGCTCGGGAAGCGAGCGACTGGATAGAGTTGGGGACGATTGAGGGGCGGGTTCACGCGTTATACTGGCTGCTCTCGTCTCCAGTCACAGTTTCAAGACCCGACTTAATCGCAGTAATCTGGGGAGTAGAGGGCAGAGACCTGTTCAAAGCTGCTTTGGTTTCCAAACCTGAGAAAAAGCATAAGGAAGCTAGAGGCTAGCAGTGCGTTACAGACTTTGGAGAAAGTCACCGGAGAAGCTAGTCCGCTTCTGTGTGCGCCTGTGTTCTGAAGCTGTGGAGAGTAGTCCTCCCACCCTAAGCAAGGCCAAGGAAGACCCTGCGTTTGCCAACAGAATTTTGGGGTGGGAGGGGAAGTACTGTGGGGAGCAGGAAGCAATTGACAGTGTAGCGGTAAAACTGGAGGAGGCATGGCAAAAAGGCAGAAGCTATTGCTTTACAACGCCGTGCACATAGTAAGCGTTTAATGAATGTAGGTATTTTAATGCTTAAACTCTATTGAATCAAATAAGTAAGGTGCAGCACTATTTTTAAATAAAATAGAATGAAGGTTTAGCGGATCAGACATTCATCCAGATTTCAGTCCATATGACAAACTGGTGGAAGGTTTTAAAGTTAAATTCTCTCTTAAACTATTGTTCATTATTTGAGTCTGACTAGTAGTTTTAAATGCTACCATTTTATTATTCTGTAATCGAAAATGTTTTAAAATTTAACTAATAAGGTCCATTGCCAGGGTTCCAATAAGACACTGTTTTCTTTGTGTTATCAGTGCACCAAGGGGTTTTGAAACAGTTCTCTAGCTTGAAACTTTTTACCAATAGTACGTTAAATCAGGCCATAAAAATATTCTAGTCACATTTGATATTTGTAAGGAAATATTTAGTGTGAGCTGAATGTTCCAGACCCCACTGTGGGGGCCTAATCTGTTTTTAAGTTATTTTCAACAGGTTGTACTTTGGAAGCTAGTGCATTTTGCTCATTTAGGACTTTGATAGGGATGGAGTACCTAACTGCTTTAACAATAGACACAAAGGGATAGTTTCATATTTGCAAAATCTGTAAATGAAAATATTTTCATGAAATTTAAGTGAACTCAGTGGATTTATTTTTCAATTTGCATTCTCTTGAATGATTGTTGTTCTTTGAAATTTTCTTAGGCATTAGGAAGTATAGAGCAAATAAACAGTTAGCTAAAATTTTATTAAATTTCAGGTGGATTTTGGAGGCACAAAACAACCCACTGTATTTTCATAGAACCTTTGAGGTCATCTCATTCCCAGTTTCTTAAATCATGGTTCACAACTCCATTTGGGGTCTCCCATATGTTGGGATTGTAAAATTATGACTTATTATCAGTAAATGTTTGATTTGTATGCCTATTTTATGTAACTATATAGTTGAGGTAACTTAATTTCATTGGGAGAAAAGGGGTCCCAGGGGAAAAAAATTTAAGAAGCCCTGATCTAGTCCAACTTTTATGTAAACAAGAATTTCCTTTGCAACATCCAACTTATACAGCAATCTTTTTTGTGTATAATCTCTGCTAGATTGCTTACTTCTTGAGGGCAGGAACCATGTCTTATTTTTCTTTATTCCATAGCGTGTAGCATAACTTTGCACATGGTAGACCATGAAAATGCTTTTTGAATGAATGGATGAATATAAGAACCATAAAGTAAAACAGTTTACAGTGAGAGTACAACTTCAAAGTTATTTTGAGTATAAGGACAATGAAAAGTAAAATAATTTGGAGAGGAAATCAATATATGGAAAAATTTTTAATGTGTGATTATAAAATTGCCATTTTCTAAAAAAAGGTGTTTTCATATTTTGCAGTCACATTCTATACTTTCTATCTTTAGGTAATCATTTGAAGAAAATATACCTCTTAGGACAAGGATTCCTTACCTTTTCATGAGGAGGAATTTTTTTTCCCCTTGAAATCTTAAGATGTCCTTCTTCCTTGTTGGGAATCACAGCAAAACACATAGAAGGGTTTATTTATTTGTGAATGGGAGTGATGTAGTACCAAGTTGGATATCTATCAGGATAATTTTTGAAATTAACCAAGTTTTCTTCCTATTAAGGAGCCCTATCCTAGAATATTGTTTCCTATGGGAGATATAGTTATTTTATCCCCATTGTACCTAGTATGAAAATGGCCTTTGTAGCTAGCTGACATTTTTTGTTGTTTCCATCTTTCAGATGAATGTCTCAAGAAAGAGTAGTTCATTTTCTACAAAATATTGTGTGGAAATTTTCTGGTTCTGAAGTCTAAAGATAATAAAAGCCTTGGTATTATCCCTTGTTGCTATGTGATTCAGCATGTGTAGGCATCTCCCCAACATTAATAGTGATACACTTCAGTCTGAGGGGCTATTTCTTCTTATTTTCCAAAACTAATGTCATACCCATTTGTTAGCTTTGCACTCTGCATAAAGGCAGACTCACTTTCAATGGCCCAAACTATTCTATATGGATTTATGAATCTAAGCCCATTTCATCTTGTAGTCTTGGACCCATATAAGCTTTTTAAAAACAATGTTCTAAGGATATTAAATACCAGATATTTCTACATGATTATACATTACTAATTCAGGTTTGAAAAATAATATTTGGATGATACTTTTGCTTTCCCAGATCTTTTTTCTGTAATGATCATGTTAGTACCCTGGATACCATAGAATCAGCCGCAGTCAGGATAAGCAAAATACTTTATTCTTGGTTTTTTGGGGTCACAGTCAGGGGAATAGATATACAAATCTCCACACCTCCTTTCTCTCTCTCCACCACCAAAGAATGATCCCTCTTGTCCTACTCCACTCTCTGATCCTTCTCACACTTCTCTGTCCACTATAGTTGGGCAGGGTCATTCTCCAAGCATATGTTAATAGAGTATTGTCCAATTGGTAATTAGCCTTAAGTGCTTGGTTATCTAAGTGCATCTGCTCAGTTCCAGCCCTTTACATTTTTCAATAGGATTACTTATATATTTGTGGTTATAGTATGTAATTTATGTTTCTTTTTAGTGAAAAATTCATAACATTTTCTAAATAAGATAAATGATTTCCATAATAGTGATGTTCAAGTTTCTTCACAGATGACACATAAACCCTTAATTTGCACTCTTATGCCAAGTTTAATCATATTTGGTTAAAGGAAAGGCACAAAATATAAAAGTAAGAAAATGGGTTTTATTCTGAATTAGCCCACTAACCATGAGTATTCTCTCTCTTGTCCTCTGGTCTCACATCTCTAGCTGCCTCATGACATTTTGAACTGGATGTCTTTTAAATATATTAAAATCAACATCTCCAAAACTGAACTAACTCATTAACTTTTCTCCAAACCTTCCCTTCTTCCTAACTTTCCTAAAATTGCCAAGTGTTGCGAAGGTCTGGTCTAGCTCCTCTTGTCAGGATAAGCAAAAGTCCTTGCCCCACGTTGGGCGCCAAATGTAGCGAGCTGTCGTCTCTAGAAGCTGCCGGATCACTCTCTGGGAAGAGATCTGCTGTGTCTTCTACTCAAATCTCTCCGACAGATTCTTCTTCCTGTAGCGAACCGTTGTCTCCAGGCAGTTGCTGTTAACTCTTGTCCAGAGAAGTGACTTCCCTTCCTGCAGAGAGCCCCGTCAAGCCTGATGCAATGCAGAGTCTTCTTCTATCTCTGGGTGTCCTCTCTTTTATCCTCCCAGAGAATGGGCGTGGGATAATGCAAGGGCTTCTGGGAAGAACCACTTCAGCCAATGAGCTTGCTCCTTCTATCAAGTCAACCTGAGTCTGCTGGATCGCTCTCTGGGAAGAGATCTGCTGTGTCTACTCAAATCTCTCAGACAGATTCTTCTTCCTGTATGAACCATTGTCTCCAGGTAGTTGCTGTTAACTCTTGTCCAGAGAAGTGACTTCCCTTCCTGCAGAGAGCCGACTTCCCTTCCTGCAGAGAGCTGTGTCAAGCCTGATGTAATGCAAAGTCTTCTCCTTGAATCTCCTCCAGCTCTTATCCTTCTCCATGTAGACTCACTTTCCAGGCCCACTGTTGCTTTTTATCCTCCCAGAGAATGGGCGTGGGATAATGCAAGGGCTTCTGGGAAGAACCACTTCAGCCAATGAGCTTGCTCCTTCTATCAAGTCAACCTGAGTTCTCACCTTGTAATTGTCCAGACAACCTGAATTCTCACCTTGTCACTGTCCAGACAACCCGTGTTCTCACCTAGTAATCCCAACAAAGTGTACCACTATCTATCCAGTTAACCAGGCATGCAATTTGGTGCCATGCTCAACACCTTATTATCTTGCCCTTCCCTTTATTCAATCAGTTCATAAGTCCTCTCTCTTCTAAATGTCTCTAGTTTATGCCTTCCCCTTTTTATCTCAGAATACCAGCCTTATCACCTTATGGCTGGATCCTAGCAATAGCCTACTAGTTAAGTCTACTTGCCTTTAGTCTCTTCCAACTATAGTCACTACATTCATCTATCAAACTGATCTTCCCAATATGAAAATCTGACCACATCAACCATGGTCCCCTTTAATTAACACCAGTGGGTTTTTATTACTTCCAGAATCATATGAGATAATGTAGTTATTCGAGTGTACTTTGAAGCAATTGTTGATATTATGGAAAGAATTGATGGACTGGGATCTGAATTATGGCTTCTGTCACTATCTGTGACCATGGGAAAGTCACTCAATTCCTAATTTAAACCTCTGAGTTCTTTTAGGGGGTACACAATTTTAAAGCCCTCTTTCAGCTTTTAATCTCTGTGTAAACTCTTGCCATTAAAAATTAAACACAGGTATTATTATTTAAATAATTTTTCATTCAAATTCTTATTTTCCATCTAATTACCTCTGAGAACAGAACCATCCAGAATTAATATCCATTAGTTAGAGAAAGGAGAAAATTGGTATAAATTCATTGGTATAAGCTTTTTTACAAGTAAGATTAAGACTGAACAAAATTGGAAAACAATACTTGGTTTTAGAGAACAGGGAGATTGAGATTAGATATATTATTGCCATAGGCAATTTGGTTTATACAAATGTATACACACATATGCAAGATTAATTTAGAGATTTATTTTTTTGAGAAGGAAGAGAACAATACAGAAAACTTATGTATCATTAGAGTGGACTATTTGCAGCTTATCTAGGAAAGACACCAAAAAGACTATAATTTCAATGCAGCATTTTTTAAAAAGTTCATTAAATGTTTACCCAGAATCTGAGGTTTCCCTCAAAGACAAAACCAACAGGTTTATGGCCTTTCAAGAACTATTATGATCAGTTGCCATTTCTGTTTCTCTAAGTAAATTATTCTATCTCTGTGCCAGATAACAAATGTGTGTGTAATAGGTTATGCTGCTATTTTAGTGTGTAGAAGAATTGGCAATCACATCTCCAACCAACACAGTTGAGGTCACCCTCCTGGGGAGAATTACATCTCTGTTGCATTTATGTAGGCTGCATCTATGCTATTAGAATGAAGTGTAAAAATGTGGTAGCTGTATAGAGAATTCAGATCATAAAACAATGTTCACTTGAAATACTCGAATAATTTAGAAAAAAAAGTACTTGGGCAGGGATAATCTTAAACTGATTGTGGATTCTCTTTTACATTTTCCCTTGCCCATGTTTCAGTAACCCTACATTTTTAGAGATACTTACATTTTTTTTCTGTTGTCTAACTCTAAAAAGGGAGACAGAATTCAAATATATTAAATTAATAATACATTTTTCATTTAGGCATTTATTTTGGATGTTGAACCTTTAAATAGTGTGGGAATAGATTTGGAATTAGATAACTGCCTAGATATTTTAAGGGAAGAGAGAGTACTCTTTGAGATGGATTAATTGGCTTTCTACTTACGATAGATTCACTAAAATAAATCTTTCATTTTCAGGGAGAAATAGCATTGTATAGTGGAAAGAACACTGCCATGAAAACCACTAACTGAGATCTGAGTAAGTTCTGCCATAAATAATGGGACTTTAATAAAGTTACTTAAATTTTTTTTCTAATAATATATGTGAAATTGCATTAGAAATTGTGGCGGCATTATTTAATTGTTATTTTCTACATTTATTTAAATTCTTATTTGGTCAATTGGAAAAGAGAATCCTCTCAGATTTTACATACATTATTTTTCTTTCTCCATTACCTAAGCTTCAATTTCTTAGAATCTTTGAAATGAGAAAGTTGGTTTATGATCTCTAAGAAGTTTTCTGGATATAATGTTCAATAAGATCATATAATTTTCAATTTGCTACGTATGGTATCACCATGCTGCCAGACTTCCTTACTTTTCAATATGTGTGAAATCTTACTTTTTATGATTATATCATTAGAATATTTCTGTGTGTACTTTCTTATTCAACTAATGTTCTATTCTCCTGGAGAAGACCATTGGAGGGTACAATCTCTAAGCAAGGCCTATCAAATGGTCTTTGAGAATTCTCATGATGGATTTTATGTCTGTTAACTGAGGATCAGCTTAGCTAAATCATGAGATACTCATTTGACCAGAAATGTATAATTTTTTTCAGCCACAACTCATGAAGACCATTCATCAAACTGTGGAGGAAAAGAATATAATTCCAAGTAGGAGCATGAGTAAAACATATCCATGGGTTTACATGGATATGGAATGACAAGTTTTTGAATTATTGAAGCATTTATTCAGTGAATCCCCTGCATGGTAACTAGTAATTGGAATACTTTTAGCACTCAATAAGCTTAAGTATATTCAACTCTAGATTATCATATGTGTGTTAAACACATTGAGAATTACCTATCCATGTCTAGAAGTCATCTTTCTCAGCTATTGAGTGACTTTCTATTGCTCCTTGAATCAGGGATGGGATAACTGTGTAGTATCCTAGTAGAACACTAGGTTTGAAGGCAGAAAGAAATGAGTTTGAATTCCACTCCTGACACTTATTAGCTGGGTAAATAATTTAACTCCCCTGATCCTAATCTTCCTCATATGTAAAATAAGGGAATTTGAGTAGATGACTATGCCCTCCATGGATGCAAAAAACTAATGTGATTTGTTTAAGGTCAGCTTAGTCAAGATTTCAAATCAGGTCCCTTGATTCAAATTCAGTGCTCATTTAATTCAGCATATATTTATTAATCATTTTCTTTAGTTTGGACAGGATTATGTGCTGAACATACAAAGACAGTGCTTGTCCTCAAGGAGCCTACACTCTAACAGAAGGGATATAACATATGATTAGATAATTAAATACAAATCATTTATAATGTGAAGCTCATTAAAAAAATGAGAAATCAGAAAATATCTTATGTGGGAGGTAGTACCCCCAGCTGTGCCAGAAACTATAACAGGAAAAGGTGAAGAGGAAATGCATGCTCTAGTTATGAGGACATTCTTCAGACTAATAACACTGCCTAGATTTATCTTGAGTTATAAAGTTCTATCCAGTCATTACTGACACAACTGAAGATTGAAATCTTAAATATTAAGTATTCATAGGCAATTGGAAGCCACAACACAAAAGCCAGACTCCTACTTCATCCCATTACCCTTTATTTTCTAATCTGACATGTGTCAAATCAATTGTAATAGTGAAGAATATTTAGCAAGACCCTTGGAGACAATTTAAATGGGTCAAAGCCAATTTTGGGAAACAAAACCTAACACTCAAGGTATCTTTAAACTAAAGTTTAAAGGGTATGATTCTGGCTTGTATTAATCCATCTCTTTTTCTTCCTCAATCTATTGGTAAAATGCAATCCTAATTCTCCAGCAATGGACATTTTAAATTGCTTATTTCAGAGAATTGTCATGAGAAGAAACCTCAGAAGCCAACTATCAGGATAAGATACCACCTAGCAAAAAAGTCGACATTCATCCTTCCTTGAAGACCTCTAATAAGGGAAGAGGAGACTTACTAGTCTTCAGTCAACCCATTCCACTTTTGAAAAGCTCTCATAATTAGAAATTTTCCTTATAGGAAACTTAAATCTACCTCATTGTAACTGCCACCCACTGTTCCTAGCTTGGCCTCCGGAACCAAGCAGAACAAATCTATTGTCCTGAAGATACCCATTGTATTTTTCTTTTCTTTTCCAGGCTAAATATTCCCAATTCCTTCAAATGATCTTTATAGAATATGAACTCAAGATCTGTTACCAGACCTGATTATCTTCCTGCAATTATTTTTTAGCTCACCTTGTGCCCAAGGTAAAACACAATACTCTTGATATGAATTGACCTAGACAGAGGTTATTACTTTCCAAAGTCCTGGACACTGGCAGTGAAGTGGTATAGTGAACAGAGCATTGGACCTGGCCTCAGGAATACCAGAATTAAAACCTGATCTTAGCCATTTATTATAGAGATCTGATAAAGTTACATCTTTTCTTACATTTTTTCAAGGAATCTTATTTGATTTTAGTATACATATGGGATGCACCTTGTTGGAGAAAAAAAAAGACTTTTAGGAAGCATTTTGGTTTACTAAATCAAATGTTTTCTTATAACTAACAAGTAAAAGGCATAGTTGGATCTTGCAGTCTCTTTACCTTTTGGCTAATTCATTGTATAAAGGTTGATCTGTTACATCGTTTTCAATTGTGAAGATTTTCCTTCTCATATCATCATGAGGGATGCCATGAGTATGTTTGTGACTTACTAAAATGATTTTGTAAAGATGGGAAAATAAGCTTAGGAGTCACTATTGAATTAATAAAATGTAAATTCCTTAAAGCAGGGATTATTGTATTATAGTCTATGTATTCCCAGAGTCTAAAACAATGTTCACAGCAGTTGCTTAATAAATGCTTATTGAATTGAATAGAGTTTTTTTTTCCATGTATTTTTCCTTTGGATTTTTCCTTGGGGAAAATTGGTATCTTTGCATTTGTTATCTTTCCTTCTTTCAGATATTTTAAGAATCAATTCTTCTGTGCCCTCAAGACTGTTACTTCCTCATTATTGTTTTTTTCAGTGCCATTTCTACTTTCTTATGTTCTTCGGGTTACCCAGTAAACACTGTGATGAGTTGAAATGTGGTAGCTTCACCATTATTGGTGGAGGAAAAAAGTTGACATTTGTCCTTATAAAATTTGATCTTACCTTATTTTACCTAGTGTTCCAGCATGTCAAGATATTTTTGAATCCTGGAGCAGTTATTTGGAGAGATAGCTATCTTTTGTAGCTATTTGGTGAATGCGTAATTTATGTTTTTATTAAATCATTGACATATTAATAAAAATATCAAAAAAAACATACCAAAGAACAGATTTTTGGGAAACTCTATTAGTCTCTTTCCAGATGACATGGTCATTTTGATGAACTCCAGAATTACCTGTGTTTTTCCCATGTATCTCCATCTTACATACAAAAATACCAGAAGAGATTTTTCCATTGAGAGAATTTGTAAAATATATCTATGCAGGTAGATTAACTTTTTCAATTAACAAAGACTTATTTTATCTCTTTCCTACTTCCTCTCAGCATATTAAAAAAATAAAAATAAACACAAAATAACCTTTGTACATAATATGCATAGTAAAGTGAATCAAATGTCCACATTGGTCTTCCATGTCCAAAAATATGTGTTATGCTGTATCTTGAATGCGCCACTTTTTTTGTCAGGAGGTGGACAGTATTCATCATCATTCTACTAGATTCATAGTTGGTCATTGTATTAGGCAGAATTTCATTTTTTCAAAGCCTGAAGAATTTGGGTGGCTATACTAAGTAATGAGAAAGCCCTCTAAAATCCTGAATTGAGCTGTAGCAGCCAGGGTTCATGGTAGTGATGACACATGATTATTTTCTTAGTGTGTAGTTTGGGAAATTTGAAGAGTATATTCAACTCATATTGAGAAGCAGTAACCAAATAAAATTTGTAAATTTCAAAAAATATATCTTCAAACTGATATAATTTAGAAAGTCTATATTATGAGGCATAACCTTAAAGTTATATCACTGAGCTTTTAATAACAAAACAGAATTTATCAATTCACTCACCTTATGAGGCAATATGCTTATAGCAATGAAAGTTCTATTATGCCACACTTTTTTGTTGTTATATATGTATAGTTATTTTAAAAAATTTCTTATGAATAATATTGGGAAAAAATCAGAAAAAGGGCAAAAACCATGAGAGAACAAGAACAGAAAAAAGTGAGTATAGCATGTGTTGATTTAGTTCACTCTCCATAGTTCTCTCTCTGGATATAGATGGCATTTTCCATCCAAAGTTTATTTAGATTGTCTTGGATCATTGAACATTGAGAAGAACTAAGTTTGTCATAGTTGATCATTACACAAGCTTGCTGTTACTGTGCACAATGTAATCCTGGTTCTGCTTGTTTTGATCAGCATCAGTTCATGTAAATCTTTCCAGCCCTTTTTAAAATCAGCTTGCTCATCATTTTTATATAACAATAATATTCCGTTACTTTCATATGCCTTAACTTATTCAGTCATTCCCTAATTGATGGGCATCTATTCATTTTATAGTTTTTAACCATCATGAAAAGACCCATTACAAACATTTGTGCACATGTGGGTTCTTTCCATTTTTTTATGATTTCTTCAGGATACAGACAGTAGTGGTAGATCAAAGAGTTTTATAGTCCTTTCAGCATAGTTCCAAATTATTCTCCTGAAAGGTTGGATTATTTCACCAACAATTCAGTAACATCCCCAGTTTTCCCACATCCCCTCCAACATTTATCATTATTTTTTTTCCTGTCATCTTAGTCAATTTGGTAGGTGTGAGATGGTATCTCAGAATTGTTTTAATGGGCATTTCTCTAATCTATAGTAGCATTTTTTCATATGATACAGATAGCTTTAATTTCTTCACCTGAAAATTATCAGTTAATATTCTTTGATTATCACTTGAGGAATAACTTGTATTCTTATAATTTTGACACAGTTCTTAATATATTTTAGAAATGAGGCTTTTATCAGAATCATTGGCTGTAAATTTCCCCCCTGGTTTTGTGCTCCCTTTCTAATTTTGGAGCTTTTGGTTTTGTTTGTGCAAAAAACCTTTTAACTTAATGTAATCAAAATTGTACATTTTGCATTTCATAATGTTCTCTAGGTTTTCTTTGACCTCTCTTCTTCAAAGATCTGATAGGTAAACTATTCCTTACTCTTCTAATTTGCTTATTTTAGTATGAGGTGCGAGATGTAGATCTATGCCAACTTTCTGACATATTATTTTCATTTTCCCAGCAAATTTTGTCAAATAGTGAGTTTTTCTCCCAGAAGCTGAAGTTTTGAATTTATCAAACATTATATGACTATAGTCATTGATTATTGTGTCATGTGTATCTACCATTCTATTTCTTAGCCATTACCATATGTTTTTGTTGACTGCTGCTTTATAATAGTTGTAGGTCTGGTACTATTAGGCCACCATCCCTTGTAATTTTTTCATTAATTCACATGATGAATTTTGTTTTTTTTTTTTTTTTCTAGCTCTATAAAATAATTTTTGGCAGTTTCATAGGTATGGCAATGAACAAGTAGATCAATTTAGGTAGAATTATATCTTCTTACTTTATTTTATTCATATTACTATTTAGAGATATAAAATTTGCCCAAAGAACTGCTTTGGCTACATCCCACAGGTTTGGGTATGTTGTCTCATTATTGTTATTCTCTTGGATAAAATTACTGATATTTTCAATGATTTGTTGTTTAACCCACTCATTCTTAGAATTAGATTATTTAATTTCCAATTGTTTTTTAGTGGATCTTTCTCTGGGCCCTTTATTGAATGTATTTTTATTGTATCTTGAGCTGAAAAGAAAGAATTTACTATTTCTGCTTTTCTGCATTCAATTATAGAGTTGTTAATGTCCTAAAACCTGGTCAATTTTGTGTAGGTATCATGTGCTACTGAGAAAAATGTATATTCCTTTCTATTCCTGTTCAGTTTTCTACAGAGGTCTATCATATCTAAGTTTTCTACAATCCTATTAACTTCTCCAGTTTCTTTCTTATTTGTTTTGTGATTATATTTATCTAAGTCTGAGAGGAGGAGGTCAAGGTTCCTTCACCAAGTATATTTTTACTTTTATTTCTTCCTGTAACTGGCTTAATTTGTTCTATAAAAATTTGGATACTATACTACTTGGTGCAAATGATACCCTTAACAAGATGTGGTTTTCTTCCATATCTCCTTTAATTTGATCTATTTTTACTTTTGCTTTATCTGAGATCAGAATTACTACTCTTGCTTTTTTTTTTTTTTTTTTTTTTTTTTTTTTTTGCTTCACCTGAGGTATAATAAAATCTTCTGCAGCTTTTTACCCTTACCCTATATGTATCTCTCTGTTCCAAATGTGTTTGTTGTAAATACCATATTATAGAATTCTATTTTTTAATCCAATCTGCTATTTGCTTCCATTTTATGGGAGAGTTCATCCCATTCACATTCATAGTTATCATTACTAGCTGTGTAATTCCTTCTCTCCTATTTTCTCCCCTGTATATACTTTTGTTCTTTTTTCCCATCCTGTCCCTTCATAGAAGTATTTTGTTTCTAACCCACTCCAACCTCAAGCTTCCCTCCTGTCTATGACCCCATTTTTTTTCTTTTACCCTTTTCTCCTAGTGTTTAGGCTCTCCCTTCTATCTAACTCTTCCCTTTTCTTTGCCCATTATCTTCCTACTTTCTATAAGGTAAGATAAATGTCTATACTCAACTAAATGAATATTATTACCTCTTTGAGTCAAAACTGATGAGATTAAGCTTTAGACAATGTTCTTCCCTTTTCCTTATTTCCCTCTATTATACTAAGTCTTTTGTGTTTCTTTGTGTGATCTAATCTTTCCTCTCCCTTCCTCTTCTTCCAGTTCAACTCTTTTTCCAGCCCTTAATGTCTTTTTCTTTGATATCATCACATCAGAGTCAATTCATACTTCCTCAGTATATGCATGCCCCCTCTGACTGCCCTAACAAAAGAATACAGATCTCAAGAGTTATGAGTACAGTTTTTCCCATCTAGGCATGTAAACAGTTTAACCTTTAATTAATGGATTTTCCTCTTTATATTCTTATGTTTCTCTTGAGTGATATGTTTAAAGATTTGATTTTCTATTTAGTTCTGTTTTTTTTTTTCAATAGAAATGATTGAAGGTCCCTTAGTTCATTGAAAAACTATTTCCTCCCTCGAAAGATAATGCTCAGTCTGGCTGGGTAGTTGATTATTGGTTGTAATCCCAGATCCTTTGCCTTCTGGAATATGGTATGCCAGGTCTTCTGATCTTTTATTATGAAAGTTACCAGATCCTAGATTACTATTGCTCCTTCATATCTGAATTGTTTTTTTTTTCCTCCTGGAAGTTTGTAGTATTTTTTTTTTTCTTTGAGGTAATAGCTCTGAAGTTTTGCAACAATATTTCTTGGTGTTTTCCTTATAGGATCTCTTCCTGGAGGTGATAGATGGATTCTTTCAGTGACTATTTTGCCCTCTGCTTCTAGTGTATCAGGGCAATTTTCTTTGAAGATCTCTTGAAGAATGCTAAACAAGCTGTTTTGGACATGGCCTTTAGGTAGACCAATAATTTAAAAATTCTCTTCTGGATCTATTTTTCAGGTTGGCTGTTTTTCCAATGAGGTATTTAACATTTTCTTCCATTTTTTCATTCTTTTTAGTGTGTTTGATTTTTGGTATTCCATAGAGTCATTAGTTCCATTTGCCTTGTTCTACTTTTTAATGTATGATTTTCTTCAGTTAGTTTTTGTATCTCTTTTTCCATCTTGCTAATTCTACTTTTCAAGATGTTTTCTTCAGTGGATATTTTTTGTTGCATTTGACCAATTGTATTTTTTAAGGTATTGTTTTTCTTTATCAAGCTGTTGATTTTCTCTTGCATACCTCTCATTTTGTTTCCCAATTTTTCTTCTACCTCTTTTTTGCCTTTTAAAATATTTTGTGAATGCTTTTAAAAGCCTCTTTGGACTTGAGATCAATTCATATCAGTTGAAGTTTCCTATGTGGGCATTTTGCTCTCATCTGAGAATATTTGGTCTTCCCTGTCTCTTATAGTAGCTTTCTGTGATAAAGGTTCTTTTCTATTTCTTGCTCATTTTCTTTCTTTTTTCCTATATTGTGACTTTTAAGGTCAAGCTCTGCTCCTGGGGTACAGAGAGTGCTATTCAAAGTTTTGTGCAGCTTTGAGTGTTGACTTTGAGCACAGGGGCCCATTGTGGTTAATTCTTGCTCACAGCAAGGTAGCCCTACATGCTTTCTCCAGGCAACAGCCTGGTTTCCCAGGCTGGTAATTTGCTTTCTTTGCTAGGACTGGAGGCTGCCCTACTGGTCTGCTCTGCTATTAAATCAGAACAGAGAGTTTCAGCTGCTGATTTATTGTGATAAAAACCCTCTTGATGGCTTTCCCAGGCACTGTCTGAGCTGAACACCCTTTTCACTCCAGTGAAACTGAGCTTGCTTGAAGTCCTTCTAATCTATCTTTAGCTGGAGAATGGTTTCATTCTGTCAAACTCTGTTCAGAGGCTTGATTTCATTTTTTTAAAAAAGGGAAACCATGAAAGCTTCTGGCTTCACTCCGCCATCTTGGCTCTACCTCTATAACTTCATATATATATAATATATCTATTATATGTATAGAGGCAATGTGGAAGTTAATTTCTCATTTGTAATAGATTTAGGGCTCCATGTAGAATGTGTATCCCACTTGAGACTGGTCCTTCCTAGGCTTGCATTTGCTTTAAGGGTTTGTTTATATTAGGTCTAGGAATCTCTATAAAATGTTGCATCTGCTTATGTGTTCTCCTATTATTGGAAAGTAATATTGGTCTGGGAATGTGACTCCAGCATGCCCCTCTTGCTTGGGGGATAGCAAAGCTGAGTTTCCCCATCTTACCTTGAACTGAAGCTGTGTTACCTCCCATCTCTTTAAAGCAGAGATTTTCAACCTGGTGTTTGTGGATTTTATATATATATATATATATATATATATATATATATATATATATATATATATATATATATATACTGATAATGATTTCAGTGTGATTGATTTCATTTGTAACCTGATGCATTTTTTGTGCATTTAAAGACATTATTCGTAGAGAGGGTTCATGGCCTGCCAAAGGGATCCATGACACAAAAATCATTGAGAACCCCTGCTTTAAAAGGATAAAAACCTTTCCCCAAATCAATACAACTAAAATGAATCACAGAAATCAAGAATATGGTGGCTTTCTGATTTTTGTTTCTATAAAAGGGGAAACATTCATTAGTAATCATATTAAAGGTAAGCAATATAGGGACCATTGTTTGTAAGGAAAAAACTGCCTGAGCAATGGGAAATATACTGTACTATTTCCTCCCCAAGCTTTGCCCTTCCCCTCAAAATGGAGAGGAGGAGTTCAGAAAGATAATGTTCAGTACATAATGAAGATATGGGCTTTGAACTAAATTTCTTTTAAAAAATAATGGGTAAATTGGAAACCAAATTTCCCCCAACTGTTCTACAGTTTCACCAATAAGCTCTACCAAATTTTAATTGGAGAGAATGCTAACTTCTTTGTTTCTCAGTCCCATTATTACACCACCCTAGTTTTCAAAGAAGAAGGCAGGGGAACAGGATCTAGAAATGAGTTGCACAACTCCATCCTGCTTGCCATACTTCCATATGGGGGTATGAATGAAATGGATGACTATCCCTAGAAAAAATGAAAAAAGAGCTGTTAGCAAATTTTGGCTCTCTTATGGTAACACTCCCTAAGTAGTCATATAGGTGACATGTGGGACCCTACTTTTAGATTCATCCTTTTTTCCTACCAATCTCAGTCAGAATAGCACCATGGAGATTACTATGTCTGTCTGGAAGAGATGGTCCAAGGAAAATTGAGGGGGAGGAAGAAAATATGAATAGTCTGGGAAGGGAATATCTTCCCCCTGACTTAAGTCAGGTGTTACATGAGTCCTATTTAAGTGGGTGATTGAAATCTATTCCCAAGTTTTTATTCTAATATTCTCCTAGAAGCTAAGTCGCCAACTGGTATTATTTCAGTGAGTAAATATTGTGGAGTCAAATAAGAACACAGATGAGTACACCAAAATTTACACCAGATACATCAAGTGTTGAAGAATAGAGACACTGAGAATTTTGTTAGGATTTTTCTAGTGACTGAGGTGTACTTGCGTGAATTATTAAACCTCTAGAGATTTAAAAAAAATATTCAGCTACAAGACAATGAGAGTAGTAGTGATGAGATGTGCTTTTAAAACTGTCACATAGAGATGTTATAATAGTAAATTAATATTTTTAGATCTCTACCATCTAAATCTTTTTGCTTCTTAAAAATGAAACACTATTGACTTCCTGATCCCTAACAATATCCACCAAAATAAAAACCATTTTTCCTTGTATAAAACAACCTCCATATATAATCACCCCAATATTTTTGTTAAAATATACTTTTATGGCATGTTTTTGACTATTATTTATCATAGCCCAAGTCAAAAACTGTTCTGCCATTTGGATACGGAACACTGCCATCCTCAGCTTGCCTTGAAAAATATGTCTGCCATGGAATGTCATAATCATCATAACAGTACATCTTTTGACTTATGAAAATAAGAAACAGTGTTGATGCTACTAAAGGAATAAAGGTAACGGGAGGATTAATATGAAAGTTCTTTGTAAAAGTGACTACATAGTTGGGTGTTTTTCTCAACTTTGAAAGGTAATGATTTTAGTATTTTCCTGCAACTTAAAAAAAAATCAGGTTCTTTTTTCTCCCCTATATCTAATGACCCTTGAAAGATTGAAACTGAAATCTGTTTCTTTTTCATCTTTATCTTCCTTATGTTGGTCACACATATGGATGGGTGAGAAGCTGTTATTATTGATTTATTCTTAGAATAAAATAGAGACCAGGGAATATTTTCCCTTGGAAAAAAAAGAAAGTACAGATTGTCCCAGAATGCCTTGGACTTTGCAAGCATTACTGTGCAAATCACCATTTCTCAAAAGGAAAAAAGGCCAATTTTAAGGATACAAAACATGCTGTAAGGAAGTAAAAATTTAAATGTAAATTGAATATATCATTTTAGCCACAATATAGTTGGTTTATTTATGCTGAGATATAATTATTTCTCCCACACTAGAAAATTTGGGAAGAGCTTTAGGCTAGCTTCTAAAAATGTGGATAGCCTATGGAAATTTTTGAAGCTGTCAGTAAAATTAGCTTCTGACTTGGGATTCACCCATTTGGCTGTGTAATGGGCCAGGACCATAGCAGTAAGTCCATCAGTCAACTAGAATTTGTTAAGTGACAACTATGTACTAGGCACTATGCCAACTAGTGGGGATACAAAAAAGCAAAAGATAGTTCTTACACAAGCAAAATTGTATTTCAGTGTTTAAAAATTATGCTAAGACTTTTGAGATGCCTTTCATATTAAGAATAAAATGAATATAATTAATAGAGAGAAAGAAAGCACTAGTATTGAGAGGATTGGGAAGGGCTTCTTGCAGAAATAGCTAGTTTACTTATTCTCAGAGTCTTCTTGTGCTAATTCTTTCTTTAGTTCATGCATCCATCTTGGGTTTCTCCTGGGAACATCAGAATGCAAGCATTCAGGGCTAACAGACAAAAAATAGAATAGGTTTTATTTCACTGGATGAAAAAGTTACAATAAATTATGTTTTGAGTACACAAGCAGTAAAAACAACTGTTCTCTTTCTAGTGAATCCTCATCTTATCCAGATTCTGCTTCAAGGGGAAAGCACACAGGAATGTTAGAGTCAAGCCTTACTTCTGATGATGCTCACCTTCCCAAGAACTGGCATAATCTTCTAGATATATGGTTCTAACTTGAGGCCCTCTTACCTCTTTCCCTTTCCTGGTCCATGGAAAGAACTCAAAATTGAAAGACTATTCTCCTCTCTTCCTCTAGAACTTGACAACACACACATTTAATTAATCATTCTAATAAAGGACAAGTATGAGTTTGTCAGCATTCACACACATACAAATATACATATGCATATATATATATATATACATACATATGCATATATATATATATGTGTGTGTGTGTGTGTGTGTGTGTGTGTGTGTGTGTATACACACCTGCATATTTACACAGATATATGTTTAGATAGATTGTTGTCTTTCCTTCTCAAAGAGGATTAAAATGCAAAATCATATAATTACGTTGCAGTCAAGGTATGGAATGTGACTGATAAGACCAATAAGAGCTTAGAAGGCTCTATTGCAGGTCAGACACAAACAGTTCATATGAACATTTGCAGTGGAGGTATCTCTAGATTTTTGCTTCTTATATTTCTTTTGTCTACTATAATTCTGCTTTGTCACAGAGTATAACATTTAAGTTGTATTCTCTACATTAGAGTTTGATTGCATGTGTGTGCATTTATGTATGTATATATGTGTGCACATATCTATATTTGTGCATATGTATATATATATATATATCTATATTTATATATAGATAAATGGTTGATTCTTTGGGAGGTTTCAAGAATCTCCAGTGAATGTCATTATTCTGATATCAGAGGATCATTTTTTTTTTGGTGCTGGAATAGAAACCATCTATTCCAATTCCCTCATCTCTTAGATTTTTCACAATTTCAGATTATGAAAACAAGGCTTAGAGAGAGATTACTTCTTACCCTTTCCTGGCCCATGAAAAGAACTCAAAATTTAGAGACTCTTCTTCTCCCTTCCTCCTAAATTTGATGACACACAGTTTAAAAAAAAAATTTTTTTTTACTTGAAACAGAAAAAATCTAAACTAGTTGGGAGATCCCTGTCTTATCTCCCATGTCTCCAGCCCCCATTTCCACCCCAGCACTTAATTTAATATTCCTGTATATCACATGCTCCATTAATAATGGTGAGTGAAGAATAGCTCATTTTGTTGATGAAGAAATGGAGACAAATACATTTAAATGACTTACCACCTTTAAATGACTTACCCAGGGTCACACAGTTATTAAGTGTCTGAGGCCAGATTTAAACTCAGGTCCTCCTGACTCCATGCCCAGTTATATATTCATACCATCTTATTTCTCACATATAATATATAATACATACATATATACACATATATGCACACATTTATCAATTTAGTGGCATAGTTAATAGAGCACTGGCCTAGGAATCAGTAAGATTTATCCTCATGAATTAAAATCTGGCCTCAGAGATCTGTGACTGTGAGTAAGTCACTTAACCCTGTTTGCCTCAGTTTCCTCATATAGAAAATGATTTGGAGAAAAATGGAAAACTACTCCAGTATCTTTGCTAACAAAACTCCAAATGAGGTCACAAAGAGTAAACAATCTCTCTCTCTCTCTCTCTCTCTCTCTTTCTCCCTTTCCTTTCATTGTCTTCATTTATTTTTATAACCAATAGCATATATTTTGCATTTTTATTTTCATTTACATTACTATAATCGTGTATTTTGTTTTACTGGTTCTGCTTACTTTATATTAGTTTGTAAAAAACATAGGATTTTTTTTTTTTTTTTTTGAGTTCTCGCTATCACAAGAACTGCTACAAACATACTGGTCTTTGACCTTCTTGGAGTATATCCCCAGGAGTGATATTTTTGATCCAAAGGGAATGAACAGTTTTGCTACTTTTCTCAAATAATTCCAAATTCATGGGAGTGAATAGCCTCTACCAGTAGAATATCAGAATGTGTATTTTTCTTGAATCTTTTAAAAATAGGTAATTTTTATATTTTTTCCAATTTGATTGGTATGTGGTAAAATCTCAGAATTTAAAAAAAAATTGTAATGTTCTGTTCTCTAAATTATAATCATTCTCTGGGAGCAGGTTTCTTGGGGAGCTTCTGGAGGCAGCCTTGGCTTTAGTTCAATATAATCACTCCAAATGCAGCCAGGAGTTAAAGTCCAAATCTTTTATTTTCTCCTTCCAATTCTTGTCTCCTTCATTTGGGGCTCCGCTAGTTTTCTGGAGGCCTTCTGGATCTTGCCTCTAGTCCTTTGTCTCTTCCAGGTTCAGCCTCTAGCTCCCTCTGAATCCAAAGCCTCTAGCCAACACAAAGGTGGAAAATGGATTGACTGACTCCGCCTCCAAGAGTGGGATTGTAGGTTTTTGCCTGGAAGTCAATCCTACTTGTGAATCGCCTTCAAGTAAGATTCAAAAATAATAAAATTAAATAACTGTGTTGAAAAATACCTAACATCATACTTTTTGGTATAAGATTTATCTTATATTATGTAGTTCAACAAATTCCCAATGATTGTACTAAATGTATCCAAACAGAAGTAAAGAGGAGAAGAAAGAAGAAGGGAGCAGAGGAGAGGGAAAGGAAGCGAGAAGGGGACAAGATCTTGGCGCTTGATCTTTTATATGCTATCTAAAGGTGTGAAGTCTAATGTGTGAACCAAGGAGTGAACTCCTTTAAAAGTGTGAACTAAGTACATTACCTTTTCTCAAGTTCTGGCCCATAACATCTCCTTGTAGGGTCAGATCAATCATACTGAATTAGATAATTATTGTCTCTATTCATTCCAGTGACTTAGCACCTTGTAAGAATTTTAACAATTGTCATTTCTCTTATTGTCCAAGCAATATTTCATATGTTGCAAATTTCCCATATCTTTTGAGTGCTTCTGTACTGAAGAACTACTTTTGGTCATGTGTTTGTAATAATTCTGTACATATCTTGAATATCAGATTTTTAGTAGAAGTAATTGATGCAGTAATATTTTCCAATTGACATTTTTGTGTTAATTTCATTAATTTTGTTCATTTAACATTTTAAAAAGTACATAACGTAGTCTTTTATTATTTGTGATCATCTCCATCTTTTATTTGGTTGATTCCTCCTACTAGCCATAGTTGTTAAAGTCTTTTCGTTGTCTTCATTTATTTTTATTATACAACCTACTTTATAGATTTAGTTAGACAATTTACTCCTCTAAGAGTTGTGAGATAAAAATTGCCTGGCACATAGTAAACACTATATAAATGCTAATTATGTTTTTTTCCCTCCTCTTCCCTCCCATCCTCTACCTTGTATTCTTGTCCCCTTCTCGCTTCCTTTCCCTCTCCTCTGCTCCTTTCTTCTTTCTTCTCCTCTTTACTTCTGTTTGGATATATTTAGTACAATCATTGGGAATTTGTCGAACTACATAATATAAGATATAAATCTTATACCAAAAAGTATGATGTTAGGTATTTTTCAACACAGTTATTTAATTTTATTATTTTTGAATCTTCTTTTCTGATTCACAGATGTAAAAAAAATTAATAGAAAATAGCCTAGAAGATTATTATTGTATAATGTAGTTTGACTTAGAAGTGTTATTCCCCCATTATTTCTATATGTCACTTTCTTTGAGTTCCAAGACATTTTGTTCCTCCAAATATGTTTTTTGTTTTTTACAATTTTGCAAAGTCCTATAATGAAATTTCTTTTGAGTTTATTGGGTATAACACTAAATCTGTAAATTAATTTAGATATATCATATTTATTATCTTGACATGGCCCAATTATAAGCAATGAACATTCCTTTAATTACCAAAATCTCTTTTATAAAAATCTCTTTTTAATAATAGCTACTATTGATACAGCACTTTAAGATTCATAAAGTATGTATCCTTTCATGTATATTCTCATTTGATCCTTACAACAACTTAGTGGGGTAGGTGCTATTATCATCTTCACGTAACAAATTAGGAACCTGAGGCAAAGGATCACACAAAATAATGAATCCCCTTTAAATTTTTAAAAGAAGCATCTATCCTATATATGGTCTTTTTTGTTTGTTTGTAGTAAAGGTGACAAAGTCACACATCTCTATGACATTTTTGACATTGTTTCTCTTGCCAATAATGTGCTATATTCTGTCCATGACTGCCATTCTCTATAATTTTCAGAAACTGCAGTATTCCATAACTTGTAGGCATTTGGCACCACATATATTATTGAAATAATCAGGCTAGTTACATGGTGAGAGAAGGATGGTTTTATTTCATTGGTTTATTGTGATGTCAGTAGATCTAGGCAGAGGTTCTTAACTGGAGTCCATGGAGGATTTACCCACATTGTGAAGATCACAGATTTATATAAGTAAAGGAGGTGCTGAAAAATTAGCTAGTGTTAGGACATCGCAATCACCAAACACTAAATAATCACTTCTTGCATTTCTCTTGTGCATTGCAACAACTTTCATGGGCTCCATAAAAATATATTCAAAGAATGTTATTTCTTTTAGTTGAGTTGTACCATTTTATTTTCTGTCAAAACATCTTTTGTTCTCATGTGGACAAAGCCTCAAAATTGTGGATGATGGAAGGGCAGAGGGTTACTGCTGGGTTTATATTTGTGCTTGACATGCATGGCCCTTTAGAAGGTATTTCCCCAGTGTTAGGTCAGTCAACTTTTGCCAACCAATAGGTGCTGAAGCCAGAGCTGAATTTGTCATTACAATTTTAGAGAGCCCATAGAAGGTTGTAATATTTAGAGTTATATCAGCTGTCATGCCATGATTTTAATTCAATGCTGACAAGTCTCTGTCATCAGATTGGTGATGTTTCTGAAGGTCCATGTATTGAAAGCAGTAAGGACTGATTGCAGATTACCTCAAAAGTAATTTAAATAATTTATAAACATACATCTATGGACACAAATTAGAACATGACCTAATGTTTCATTGGGGAAATCCAATAACATGGCTTGTTAACTGAAAGACAACTAAAGACTATCATTTAACCATGAATAGATTTCATGGAGACATTTTTTTTTATTCCACCTGTCAGAATAAAGAGAGTAGCAGACAGCTTGCCAGCTTACCAAATGTTCCCAGCTCCTGAATCCTGCAGCTTCGACGTAATTATATCCTTTTTATTTATTGATAAACACCATATGCCTGTCATGTCAGAGATCAGTGGATGTCATTAGACTGTACTACAAAGTCCTCCTTCATTATTCTGCGCTCCATTCATTCTTGTTAGAGCTTTACCCCTAAAAATTGGAGTCTCTGGGGCATTGAGAGCAGAGAGACCAACTTAATTAGCATTTCTTTGATAGCCTAACCCTGGAGAGAGGCACTGACATTCACAGCCTCCTTAGAGCTATGGGGCAAATGATCCAAAAGAGTAGATAATCCAAAATATAATGGTTTTCTTTTGGGTTTTTCTTGTAAGCATATCTACTTTCTTGATGATTGTTTTCAAGACTTAAATTGCTGACTTTGAAATTCTTTTGCATTCTTGAGCCCCTGTTGACTAGAGGCAACTTTGAAGTGTGTAGGTAGCAAGTCATCCTGATAGGATTTTTTCCCATTAAAAAAAAAGTTCTGAACTTAACAGATAAAAAATCAAATAGGTATTTCCATATACATTGCAGAGCAGAAAAAGATGATGGTAGACGAAACTACAGATCTTTATGTAGAATGTGCTTTTCTTCTAGAGTACAGCATAAATTGAAACCGTAATTTTCAAAATTATCCTGTTTCTGCTTATTTTTGGCCTTCCTTCTGTTCTCTTTTCTATTAAAAAATGCTTCCATGACTCTCATTTCTTTCTTAGCAGGGCACCTAATTGGTACAAAGGAAAGAAGACTGAACCTGGAATCCGGAATATTCAAGTTCAACACCAGCCTAAGATACTTCCTAACCATGGGACCCTGCACACATCACTCACCTGTTTTCTTCAGTTTGCTTTTCTGTAAAATGGGGACAGTAATAGCACCTACCTCCTAGGGTTGTTGCAAGGATCAAATGTGATAATAACTATAAAGCACCTAGCTTAGTGCCTGGCACATAGTAAGCATTAGATAGATATTTTTTCTTTTACTTTTTTCTGTTCTTCTTTCTTTCTCTTCCCTTTCTGTCCCTTTCTTTTCCTCTTTTACTTTCCCTTAGCTCTATCCCTTCCTCAACTCTCAATCCCTTCAATACAATGACCATTGATAAATGATGAAACAAGCTATTCATCACAGAGAAGAAATGGATTTGGAATGTAAAATGATACATCGATAAAGATCTATGTACACACACAGAGATTTTTATATAACCATTGAGTAAATTTGTTACATTGTCTTGTGTTAATGGCATTTATTTAAAAATTTACCCCCTAATGGAGTTGGAGGTGAGAAAGAAAATACATTTTTGTTAATTCTTTTTTATTTGAAAGCTCATAGTATTCTCTGAGTGTACTCAGATGTGAAATGATATGTTCACCTTTAGATGGGATCTTATTAATTTCATTTAACTATTTTGTTTTATTATATGAGAACTTTCACGAAGTAGGAATAATCTGTAAATGTTTATAATGGAGCAATAAACTGCAACATTAAAACTGAAAAAAAGAAAGAGAACAAAGACCTTGAAATAAATATGCATAATCAAATAAAAATAAATTTTCACATTGGATTTGTTAAAATTTTTCTATCTTATTCTTCATCTTGAGTGCATCACTTTTCTGTCAAGAACTATAGAATTTTTACCTCTCTGGAATCATTGTTGGCCATTACATTGATCAGAGTTCTCAAATCTTTCAAAATTTTAAAAATATAACATAATGTTGCTTATGGATAAAACATTTTCCTGGTCCTATTTATTTCATTTTAGATCAATTTCATACAAGTCTTCCTAAATTTCTCTGAAACTATCCATTTCTTAATTTCTTTTGGTTCAATAATTTCTTAATATCCCCATAACATAATTTGTTAAGCCATTCCTAAGTAGATGCCATCACTTTAGTTTTTAATTCTTTGCTACTACAAAGAGATATTTTACATACTTTTGTACATGGGTCTTTTTATTTTTGTTCTTTATTTAATATTTTTATTTCCCCCAGTTACATGTAAAGCATTTTTTATACTTGTTTTTAAAATTTTGAATTCCAGATTCCCTTCCTTCCCCTTTGCCCCTTTGAGAAGGCACATGTGAAATATTAAAAAAAAAAGTCATGTTATGAAAGACAACAAAGACCTCCCCTTCCTCTCAAAAAAAGCCCTCAAAAAAAGAAAGTAAAAAAAGTATGTTTCAATCTGTTTCAGACATAATCAGTTCTTTGTTTGATATGGATAGCATTTTTTCATCATAAGTCTTTCAGCAGATCATCCTACAACATCACTATTACTTTGTACACAGTACATTTCACTTTGCTTAAGATCATGGAGGACTTTCCAAAATTTTCTGAGAGTATCCTGCTTATCATTTCTTTTTTTTCTTTTTTTATTAATTTTTATAATTATAACATTTTTTGACAGTACATATGCATAGGTAATTTTTTTTTTTTACAACATTATCCCTTGTACTCCCTTCTGTTACGAATTTTTCCCCTCCTTCCCTCCACCCCCTCCCCTAGATGGCAGGCATTCCCATACATATTAAATATCTTATAGTATATCCTAGGTACTATATATATATATATATATATATATATATATATATATATATATATATATATATATATATATATATATATGTATATGCAGAACCGATTTTTATTGTTGTTGTTGTTGTTGTTGCAAAGGAAGAATTGTATTCGGAAGGTAAAAATAATCTGGGAAGAAAAACAAAAAAACAAACAAAAAAATGCTCACAGTTTACACTCATTTCCCAGTGTTCCTTTTCTGGATGTAGCTGATTCTGTCCATCATTGATCAATTGGAATTGGATTAGCTCTTCTCTATGTTGAAGATATCCACTTCCATCAGAATACATCCTCATACAGTATCATTGTTGAAGTGTATAATGATCTCCTAGTTCTGCTCATTTCACTCAGCATCAATTCATGTAAGTCTCTCCAGGCCTCTCTGTATTCCTCCTGTTGGTCATTTCTTACAGAACAATAATATTCCATAACATTCATATACCATAATTTACCCAACCATTCTCCAATTGATGGACATCCATTCATTTTCCAGTTTCTAGCCACTACAAAAAGGGCTGCCACAAACAGGTCCCTTTCCCTTCTTTAGTATTTACTTGGGATGTAAGCCCAGTAGTAGCACTGCTGCGTCAAAGGGTATGCACATTTTTTTTTTAACATGGTAGCATATATATTGAATCCAATATATGTATATGTATTTTTATAGTTATCTTTCTGCACAAGAAAAATCAAATCAAAAAGGAAAAAAGATGAGAAAGAAAACAAAAAGTAAGCAAACAATAACAAAAAGCAAAAATGCTATGTTGTGATCCACCCTCAGTTCCCATAGTTCTCTCTCTGAGTGTAGGTGACTCTTTTCATCACACCTTATGATTGAAACTTATCTGAAGCATCTCATTGTTGAGAAGGGTATGCACATTTTGATAACTTTTTGGGCATAATTCCAGATTGCTCTCCAGAATGGTTGGATTCTTTCACAACTCCACCAACAATGCATCAGTGTCCCAGTTTTCCCACAGCCCCTCCAACATTCATTGCTATTTGTTCCTGTCATTTAGCCAATCTGACAGGTGTGTAGTGGTATCTCAGAGTTGTCTTAATTTGCATTTCTCTGATCAATAGTGATTTGGAACACTCTTTCATATGAGTGGAAATAGTTTTAATTTCATCATCTGAAAATTATCTGTTCATATCCTTTGACCATTTATCAATTGGAGAATGGCTTGATTTCTTATAAATTAAAGTCAATTCTCTGTATATTTTGGAGATGAGGCCTTTATCAGAACCTTTACCTGTAAAAATGTTTTCCCAATTTGTTACTTCCCTTCTAATCTTGTTTGCATTAGTTTTGTTTGTGCAGAAACTTTTTAATTTGGTGTAATCAAAATTTTCTATTTTGTGATAAATAATGGTCTCTAGTTCTCCTTTGGACACAAATTCCTTCCTCCTCTACAAGTCTGAGAAGTAAACTATCCTATGTTCCTCTAATTTATTTATGATTTCGTTCTTTATGCCTAAATCTTGGACCAATTTTGATCTTATCTTAGTATGTGGTGTTAAATGTGGGTCCATGCCTAGTTTCTGCCATTATCATTTCTTACAGAACAATAATATTCTATCATAATTTTTATACCTCGATTAAGTCAACCATTCCTTATTTGATGGGCATTTCTTCAATTTCTAATTCTTTGCCCTGAGAAAAGAGCTGCTATAAATATTTTTTTATGCATAAATACTTTTCCTTTTTAAAAATCTTTTTTTTCAAAGGATAAGCATGATTTTATAGTCCTTTGTGCATAATTCGTGTCTTTTGATAATTTATCAATTGGGTAATAGCTCTTAAGTACATATGAGTCTTTTCCTTTTCTTTTATCTCTTTCAAGAATAGGCCTAGTAGTGGTCAAAGAGAATTCAAAGTTTAGTGATTTGGGGGTCATCCCAAACTCTTTCCCAAAAGGGATAGACCATTTTACAGTTTTACCAGTTTTACATTGATACCTGTTTTCCTTTGGCTTCTCCAACATTAGGTACATAAATACAAATAATGAAACAAATCCTACTTGAAAAGATCTTATAACTAATGAAAATGACAAGTACTTAGGTAAGTTTAACATGTTTTATACTGTATATGCCTTTAAACACATATGTATGCATATGTAGAATGTAAGATACTTGAAGGCAGAGAGTTTTGCTCTCTTCCACTTTCCCATATTCTGAGCACTTATGACAGTATCTGAGATCTAGGAAAAGATTAATAAATGCTTATTGACTGGAATTACAACTAGGAATTTTAAGGTCAGAGTTATTCTTAGAGGTAAGGATAGAGAACTATTAACTGTTAGCTTGCCAGAACCAGTAGGAAAAAATATGATTACTTTCATGAGTCATCACACAATTCATCATATAATGGACTTTTGCAGACCTGGCTAAGACATATATCAGAAATAATGGAGGAATGAAGAAGAAGGATGGGATGTTAGTGAAAAAACACTAAAGAAATTAATGGTCAACCCCAAAGTTCTTGCTTTTGGTTTCGGCCACTCACAGGAATTGCTGCATCCTACAATTATGTTACCTGAATGCTTGCACAAGTTAGATGGATAGTTTGTGCTATAGCAAACATGGAATAAATCTGTGTGCAATTCCTTAATACCCTTTAATGGGAATGAGAGAAGGCTTTTGACTTTGATGATTCTCTAGTGCTTGATCAGTGAGAGGATCATCTGAGGAACTAAAACAGACATCTTATTTTTATTATATTGGCACAACCTAACGCTGAGAAATGACATACCTAATTATATATGTTCCTTTATTTTTGCATAAAGTATTTTGTAATTATATTTACTTAAATTTTGAATGGATCTCATTTAGTTTCTCCCCCCTTCCCAATAATATTTTTCCCCAATTACATGTGAAGATAGTTTTCAACATTCACTCGTTATAAGATTTTGAGTCCCAGTTTTCTTCTTCCTCCCTTACTTCCCCCCACCCACTCCAAGAAAACAAGAAATCTGATTTAAGCTATATATGCGCAATCATATTAAGCATATTTCCATATTAGTCATGTTGTGAAGAAAAAAAGTGAAAATAGCATGCTTCAATCTGCATTCAGACTCCAAAGTTCTTTCTTGGATGTGGAAAGCATTTTCCATCATGAGTCCTTGGGGATTTTCTTAGATCATTGGATTGCTTGATGTCTTTCAAAATGTATCATCATACCAAGTTGCTGCTACTGTGTAGAATATTCTCCTAGTCCTGTTTACTTTGCTGAGTATCAGTTGATGAAAGTCTTTCCAGGTTTTCTGAAATCTGCTTGCTCATAATTTCTTATTGAACAATAATTTCAATTACATTCACATATCACAATTTATTCAGCCATTTTTCAATTGGTGTACATCCTCTCAATTTTTAATTCTTTTGGGTTTCAGTTTCCACATCTATACAATTAAGAGTTTCACTAGATGCTAAGGTTTCTTTCCCTTCTAGCTTTATGATGGATTCTAGTTATTTTATTTATATCTAGAGTATTTTAGTGGAATTTCCATTTCTAGTATTTCCTCTTAACTTTTGCTATCGTACTAGGTATGCTGATTAATTTTATATCAGTATTATATACTAGGTTCTGTACTAAGCTGTATAGATAAAAGTTCCTGTCCTCAAAGAATCTTCAGGTCAATGTGGGAGATAACTTAAAAGCAAGTATGTAAAAAAAGATAGAGAGAGGAGACAGAAGATAATCTCAGAAGGAAGTCATTATATTCCACTCAATAAAGACTGACATATGGAATGGATTTAGACAAGTACCCTATTTATACTTATAAGTGAGAGATATATACCATAGTTATATTCCTTAGATTATTTAAGCTACCCCAAAATACAGTGAATTATGACTCATTAGATCATTTGAATAAGATGATTTTTGGAAAATTAAAGGATATAGTGAGAAACCATAACTCAAAGAACTATTTGTGTACTTTAGGAAAATTTTGCGTATTGCCTTTTTTGTGTCATATCTGATAGAAATGAAGATTTGAGTCATTCTGTTTGGGCTACTATAGATGAGGAGATCCTGATTTGAGTCAGTGATCAAAAAAAAAAAACAAAAAACTAAACACAAGAAAGACAGGAAGAAGAAAGGAATAGAAAAGAGAGAGGGTAACAAGAATAATTGCTTGCAGAAGCCAAGAATCCAATATGACAGAACACAGAAGGGAAAAAAAAAGCATCTCATTGGGATTAGGGTAATAAGAAGGGTAGTACTTGGCATGGAGCAACTTTTCTTCTGGCATCCTATAGCATTGGAACTCTTATGGGCTTCTTTTTGCAGGATGGTGGTTCTCAGAATTGAAGGGACAGAAGGAGGTTAATGAGAACTACTTGGCATATTTGTGAGGTTTACTAGTTCTATACTATTATGTAGCTGATTTTGTACTATTATCTTCTATCCTACATCTTAAGTCATACTTTTTTCCTTTCCATGGATGGTAAAAACCAGAATCTTCTGCCTCTTTTGATGAAGAATTCCCAGTCTTCTGGAGAATGTTTTCAGAAAATTGTCCTCTCTGGAATGGAAAGCCTCAGGAAGCATCTAAAGGAACTTGAGTCAACGGCACCATTAAAGAGTCTCATAACCCCTATGTCTCATCTCTGTTGATAGAATGGAAAAAAAAAACCGATTAGTCAGAACTGTGTGCATAAAGAGTATTAGACTTATAGCCAAACCAAATACTTGGACCAAGACGTAAATACAAGACATCCTTGACTTTGTTAGGCAGCCAGTACAGTGGTTTATGGTTTTGCACTTACACAGTAAGAATTATCCACGTTCCATGGCAGAAAAGGAGAAGAATGGTCTTCAACTGACCAATACCATTTTAAGTCCATGCCCCTAAGGAATCTTGGAGGGCTTTGACAATTTCTAATGGCTCATGAAGAAAGTAGTTGATGACCTGAAGTATTCGTCAGTGTTCTAGATGATTTCACTGAATTTGGAAATTTGCTGGAAGAGCATGAGGAGAGGCTGCTGAAAACTTTTGAGCTGTTTTCTAGCAGCTAGAAAACACTGGTTTCAAGCTATAAGATGTATGTGATCTTATAAGATCTTTTAGGATCAGAAATGTAGAAGACGCTTTAGAGATTATCTAGACCAGCCTCTTTGTTTGAATTATTCAGCAGTGTAGAGGATGATTTCATTGAATTTGGAAATTTGCTGGAAGTGCATGAGAAAAGGCTGATGAAAGCATTTGCTCTGCTAGAAAACACTGGTTTCTTTGAATTGAATGTGATCTTATAGCAACTTATAGGATTCTACAGAAGGGATTTTAGGGACCATATAGCCCAATCTCTTCATTTTATAGTTGAAGAAAGTAAAGTTCAGGTATATTCAATGATTTGTCCAAGGTCACTCAGGTAGTTTCAGAGGTAGGAGTTCAATTCAGTTCTCTGATTCCAGAGCCAGTGCTCTTTCCATCATCCCTGTCAAGTGTGAGCATCGTTTTGCAAACCTTGGCTCTTAACTATATGTTTTGTTCCAGGCTACTAAACAAATGAATTTCAGATTATTGGAATATCTCATCATGCTGCTAACTCACACCTTGATTGACACCATTTCCTTTAGCTTTTTCCCTTCTCTGATTGGAGGGCTGGAGAGTAGAGTACCAAACTCCCCCCAATGTTTTACTTTGTAGAAGGTAGAAATTGGACTTTCACTCACTCCACTTTGCATCTGATATTCTCCTTGGTTTCTAGATCACTGAACAGAGTCAGGTACCACGGAGTGTCCCCGTCCATTTCCTGTTTCCTTTTGTGTATTGTTTTGTATCATTAGACAAAAGACAGGGACTGTCTTTCTTTTTTATTAATTGTAAGCCCTGTTCAGTGCCTAGCATATAGCTGGTGCTTAATAATGTTTATTGGATTGCACGCGAATTGATAAAGCCTTATTTATTTACTATATTTATTTATTCATAGTATCATAGTATTTGTTGTTGTTCAGTCATTTCAGTCATGTCCAACTCTTCATGACCATATTTGGGGTTTTCTTGGCAAAGATACTGGCGTGGTCTGCCATTTCCTTTTCCAGCTCATTTTACAGGTGAGAAATTGAAGCACACAAGGGCTAAATGACTTCCCAGGACCACATCAGATTTGAATTTGGCAAGATGAGTTTTGCTGATTTCAGGTGTAGCACTTTATCCACTATGCTATCTAGCTACCCATTTTCAGTATAAAAGACACTTGAAGAAGGACAAAGTCCCTGTCTAGTTAGTAGGTAGTTTGATTATAACATATAAGAATCTTTCTCCTAATTATATTCCCCAGGTCTACCGCAAGATCATTTGCAATGGAAGCATCATAAAACATACATAGAAACACCTTAACAGTAAAGAAATTACATCATAAAAGCTCTTATCTTTTCAAAATGATTTTACATTATTTCCCCTTATTCATTCTTCAGTCTGATCTGCCTTCTTTTCTTTTTACACTTCATCTCCTGCCTCCAGGCCCAGAATAAGTATTCTTCATCCCTTCTTCATCCCTCTCTTGGAACTCTGATTCCCTTCAAAGCTTAAATCAAATGCTTTTTCTTTATGTCCTCAATCATTAATGAATTTAGTCTGCTTATTCACTTATCTATAAACACATTGTATTCTTTCAATAGAGTAACTATAGACTCTTTAAGAGCAGAGTCTAATTTTTATTCTATTTATTCTATTCTAATTATTTGTATTCTTAGCACATAGTAGGTACATAATAGTAACAAATTCATATTGGTTAATTGTTTGATTCTTTTTCTTCCTACAAAGTTGTTGAGAAAAATGTTGACTATAACAGGACTGAAGAGAGAGACCTTCAGCAAGGTTCTTGAGGTTTTCTGTTCTTCTAGTTTGACAATGATTCCTAAATTCAATTCTCCTTGTTATATTACCTCTACTAGTATGGAGCTCATATTTCTCCATCTTGACCACAAGGATATTAGGGGAGCCTATCAGATCCTTGCAGAGAAATGAAATGCAAATACACACACATATATGTCTTATTAAATCAGTTCACATCATGTTGATGACTGTCTGGAGTTATTAATCTAGTAATTCTATCAAAAAGGAAAATTAGTGTAATTTGTTACCTGAAACAGTTTTTCCAACTTGCTTTTCTGACTTCAATTTCACAGTCCCACATGTGCCCCCAATATTTCTTTTAAATAGTTCCCTGATGAATCTTCTTGAAATACTTTCATCATAAAATTGGAGAATCAAAGAACACAAAATAGAAGGGACCCCAGAGTTCATTATTCCAACCTGGATCTGAATGGAAATCTCCTCAATCTCTACTTGAAAACTTTCAGGGCATGGGAGGGAGCTCTTGCCTACTGAAGCCTCTGTACCAACTTTGAATAGCTTTTAATGGTTAGGAAGTTTCTCATTTTGAGCTAAAATCTGAGAACTAAGAGGAGGCACAATATTAATTTTTTAATAGCATTTGAAAGACTGTCATATGCAAGACAGAGCAGCTAGCTGGCACAATGGATAGAGCATTGGACCTCGAGTCAAGAAGACTCATCTTCCTGAGTTCAAATTTGACCTCGGCCACTGGCTACTATATGGCTCTGGGCAAGTGCTAGGCTCTCTATTTGCCTCAGTTCCTCATCTGTAAAATGAGCTGGAGAAGGAAATCTTTGGGAATCTGGTATCTTGGCCAAGAAAACCCCAAATGGGGTCACGGAGGATCAGATATGACATAACAACTGAACAACAATAACGTGTAAGAGTGATTCTAAGAGTGATTAGATTTGTTCTGCTTAATATCACAAGGCAGAAGGAAGGAAGAAAAAGAAACAAACATTTATCAAGACCTACTATGTTCTAGACACTGTGCTCAGTGTTTTACAAACATTATCTTATTGACTCTTACAGCACTGTAGGATCTAAGTTCTATGATGATCTTTATTTTATAGTTTATATATTTGAAGTAAATAGAGGTAAAGTGACTCACCCAGTATCACAAAGGTAAAAAATCTTTGACAATACCAGCATTCTATCCAATGCATCAGCTAGTGGCAGAATGGGGAGAATGAGTAGTAGAGCAATGGGTGGGAGTTGAAAAGAAGCTGCTTTAGACGATGTAAGAGAAAACATTTTAACAAGAGACACCTTAAAGTGGAATGAACTGTGGTAAGTTCCCTTCATTTGGAAGTCTTCGGAAAAAGACTACTTGTCATGAATGTCTAATGGAAATTATTTTGGTGGTATTGGTTGGACCAGATGTCTTCTGAACTCTTTTATTTTCTTATTTTTAATTTTTTTCTCAGCTCTTTTAGCTGAGCTCTTTCGACTCTGAAAATCTGTGATCCTCTTTTTCTATAACTGCTACCATAGTAGAACAAATCTAATTCTTCTTTAATATGGCAGCTATTACAATATTGAAGACAGAGTTAGCATGGTGAGGCATCTTTTTGCAGGTTAAATATCCGCAGTTTCTTCAATTGATCCTTATGTGACATGGTCTCAAGGCCCTTCATTATCTCGGTCACCCTCCTCTGACTGCACTGACTGTCTTATCAATGTCTGTCCTAAAATGTGATACCCAGCTTAGTTCCTCTAGATTGGGCTCACATGTAATATAAATAGGCACCACTTGTACCACATTGACAGAAGAAACAGAAATAAAGTGATACCTAACCCCTGGAATGTGTTATTGCTCTTTGCAAGAATAGAAACCATTGGACTTTGTATCACACTGAAGATGGGCTGTGCCATGTGTTGGCAATTAAGATTGACAAAAAGTGACATACAAGTGGAGAAAAGGGCTGAGAAGGCAGAAAACTGAAGTATGGAAAAAGATAGAGCTCTTTAGCTAATTGGTTAAAATGAACAGGTCATCAGTAGAAATCAATGTACAAAATTGGTTTAAAAAATGACAATGGCTAAAGCTGACCAATCATCAATTTTACAGTATTATAAAAACATAGGCAATCAGGTCATACTAGGGTACTGGTCAAGAGTATACCTAAATTTTGCAGAGCAGCTGGGAGCTACAACACCTAGTATCTAATCCCAGAGGCAGCTAGATTACTCAATTGATAGAATACAGGGCCCTGGGTCAAGAAGACCTGAGTTTCAATAAGGGTTCAGATTCTTTTTTTGTTAAAACCTTTTTGAAAGTTAATTGGGTTGTGAGTTGCCCAGAGACACATAGGTAGTAAGTGTATCTGAGGCTGGGTTTGAACTCAGGTCCTCTTAACTTCCCGGTCAGTGTTCTATCCACTGCACCACATAGCTGCTCCAAGTTTCAAATTCTTAATAGATAAGTGACCTTAGATGTGTCATTTACCCAAGGTCTGCCTTAGGTTTTTCAGTTTAAGGGTGGAGGAGACTATAATAGCACCAACATTCTAATGATTGTTGAAGACAAAATGAGAGAATATTTGCAAAGCATTTAGAAAATACTTGGCATATAATAGACACTTAATAAATGCTTGTTTTCCTCCTTGGAAAAGTTACTTTACTTTTCTGGGGCTCAGTTTCTTCATATGTAAAATGAGGGGTTGAAATAAATGATATCTAAATACATATTTTACTTAGCAAAGCTATTTTTTTTACTGTATAATTTTAGGACAAGAGTCAAATTATTTGGAAATAAAACAAATCATAAATATCCTTCTGAAAATATGGAAGATGAGAGGAGCAAAATATGAGATGAAATATGGTGTTAAGGTCCTTGAGCTGCTAGAGTAAGAAGCTGCAATAAAAATCTAAAATAGAATTTTGAAATGAAAAACAAGTTATTTGTAAAGTAAGCACACTCTCACACTGCTGTGAAAAAAAATTTTTTTTGAAACCTAAAAAGAAACAAAGATAGAAATGACCCTGTTCTCCAGAGAGTCCAATCCCTTCCTAGGGGAAAGAAAAAGACTTCAGTAGCTTGAGTGACATTTAAACAATTTCATAAATAGATTGTTTGAAGGAACAAAGAACATTTACTCTGGAGAAGAGAGGATTTAAGATGAAGACCTCTTCAAGTCAGGATGAAGACCTTAAGGAGCTTGAGATATCAAACAGTCCAAATCTGCATGTTACAATTGAGGAAATAGGCCTAGAGGAGTGAAATGGATTGCCCAAGATCATATAGAATCATTAATCAATAAGCATCTTTTATGTGTTTATGCCAGACCCTGAAGCTACAAAGAGTTAGGGCAAGGACAGGGATCTGCAAATTCTTTGATATGTGAAAATCCTTGGTGAAGAAATTCCCCCTAACCAACACTTTCTCTGAAACTTAAAGAATTACCTAAACAACTAGAGAAGTGTTTTTGTAGAAATAGATATTTGAGTTTGTTCTTAAAGGAAATGAAAGTTTCTATAGGGTAGAGGTGAGGAGAATGTGTGCTTTGGGCATGGAGCCTAGTGAAAAAATATGGAGTTAGGAAATGGTGTACCTTTTGTGAGAACTTAAATGACTTGCTATACATAATCACTAAAGGACTGTAATATGGAAGAGGAACTAGATTGGCTCTGTTTTACCCCAGAGCACAAAACTAGGAACAATGAGTGAAAGTTGCCAAGTGGAAGATTTAGGTGCAAAGCAACAGCAACAATTGAGTGACTCTGGGTAAGCCATTTAGCCCTGTTTATCTCAGTTTTCTTATCTGTAAAATGATCTAGGAAAGGAAATGACAAACCGCCCCAAAATCTCTGCCAAGAAAACCCCAAATGGGGTTATGAAGAATTAGAAATGACTGAAAAATCACCACTACCACCACAACTTCTTACTAACTATAGATGGAATAGGCTGTCTTGTGAGATAGTGTATTCCTCATTATTAGAGGGATTTAAAGAGAGATTGCTTGGTCATATAGGAAGGATGCTATAGAAAGAGTTTTTGCTCACGAACCAAGTAGATGATAAAATTTGTAAAATGAGGGACTAGTGCCAGATTCCTTCCCTGTCTAAAGTTTTATGGTTTTATGATATCAAGCTTTGACATCCCTAAAAATTCTGAAACTTGGTGATCATGCACTGGGATGTGCCAGAGTACTGTTAGAATGAATTTTTGGGGGCTCAAACTTTTGATAAGGCAAAAAATGTTAATTGAACTGGACATGAATTCATGTGTGTGATATTGGGGCAAAAATTGAATTGTTAGAATTCAGAGCTCTAAGAGGACCCAAGAGATCGTGTAGTCATCTTCATTTTTGCAGGTAAGGGAACTGAGATTCATTGTGGGTAAGAGATTTGGGTACTAGTTCCTACTAATTCCATGATTGAACATGAATAAGTCTTCAAGGACTTTCTTTTTCTTTCCTTCCTTCTCTACCTTCTTCTCTGCTTCCCTCTTTTCTTTCTCTTCCTCCCTTCCTCCTTACCTTCTTCCTTCCCCTCTCCCTCTTTCTCTTTCTTTTCCTCCCCTCCTTCTGTCTAGCTGAAATTACTTCTAGTTTTCACAAATTTGGCCATGCTCACACAACAGATTAATGGAAAAGTTAGGACTAGAATCCTAATCTGTCAGTTTCCTTATCTATGAAAACAAAGAAGATGACATATGATCTCTTGGGTCTCATTCCAGCTCTAAACTCTGACAATTCAATTTGTTGACCCCAAATCATACTATCGATCTGAACCTTAGTGACCTCTTCAATTAATATTCTTCCACTTATCAGAAATTTGAGCCCCTCAAAGCTTATTCCAATATAATTTTGACATACAGAAGTGGTCCCAGAAGGTGATAACCATCTCCCTGCCTATGTAAATAGAGTGATAAAACCAATATTTTCCAGCTTATGTGTACCAGTATATTCAAACAAATGCTGATCTACAAAGCATTTCTTATTAAATGACTGCTTAGAAAAGAAAGGGGGGAAAGGAAAGTATAGGATCCAATACTTTATCAAATAACAGCAATGGAAATGGGTAACTTGCCTTGATCTTTTCTTTTTTTTTAAACCAAGTAAACATTTTTTAAAAATTGGAAATATTGATGAGTTTGGGTCTATTAACTAATGTTGCTAATGCTTTTTTTTCCTTTTCTTTTTGATTTCATCATCTTTGAAACCTAGGAAGGAAACGAGATATAGACATGAATAAAACAACAATGTGGGTTTTGGACACTCAAGCTAAACAAAAGAAATTGTACACGGCCCCTGCTTACTTATTTATGGTGTCTTTTCTCAAGCCACCCTCTTGAAATTCTGGGAAGCTCTGCTTGCTGGTGTATTTCAAGATGGGTAGGGGGGCTTTGTCAAAACCAGTGGAAGCTACTACAGTTTAGACAAGTCCTTTTGGTGAGTTCCATTTTTAGTTGAGAATTAAGTAACAAGATTACTCCTTTTATTCTTGTCAACTAGAGCTGCTACTCATACAGGTTAATAAAGGCAGTGTCCCAGAGAGCCTGGACAGAAGTTCTTGGGGGAGAGGGATATGCCCACCACCTCCAGCTCACTAGCTTGTCCTGCCAAAGCTGTCATTCCTCATCAAATGCTCTGGCAGGAAGCCTGGGTGTTGTCCTCCCAAAGTAGGGTTAAATGAGTTCTGTCCCCAGACGTCCAATTGGCTTAGCACATTTCTCTGAGCAGTGTGGGATTGGGGAAAAAAAAGGCAGTTTGTCTATGGTGGAATTACTGCTGAAACACTCAGCTCTACCACTTAGTAAACTCAGACCTTGCTCTTCCCTGGTCAGGATTTTCCTTGGTTCTCTTTTTCCAATGGATCTACTTAGAACTTTCTTGTTTCAGGGCAGTGGAAAGATCTCTGGATTTAGAGTTAACAATTGAGTGCAAAATCTCATGTTGGCTATTTACTACCTATGTAAATATTGGCAGATCAATTTATCTCTTGAGATCTTAGTTATCTCTTTTGTAAAATGTTGGAGTTAAATAGGAGAACTTCCAAAATTCTCTTCCAGCTCTTCATAATCCCACTATTCTAGATTTTTGCTTGTATTTATTGCTTTAATCCACTTTAATACAAAACCAATGTGCTGGACATTTGGGGGCATCTTCCCTCTCCTAATCTGCTTGGCTAGGGGACTTTACATGGAGCTGAGTTGATGTGGCTACTTCTGGTGACTCATACGCTGGCTAGTGTACTTCATGTGGAGTTTGTATGGGAATGAGACTTTAGAGAAGCTAGCCTGTGGGATATAAGAATGGGTTTATATCTTGGATTATTTCTAGAAAGGTCATATGATCTCAGGATTGTGCCAAAAAATTAGGGGAAATCATAATACATAGTTGCCTACCCTGCTTCCCTCTCTCTTTCTCTGGCTTTCTGCCTCTGTTTTTCTATCTCTGGCTCTCTATCTCCCTCACTTGCATCAGTCAAGCATACAAGAATTGTCCCTCAGCTTTCCAGTAGGAGGAGATATCTTTCTCTTTCCCCCATGACCTCTTTCATCCTGCCCCATTCCATCCACCCAGCCTTGACAACTGCTTTTATATATCATCAGAGCATAACTTATCTCAATGTGAGTCAGAGATTAAATCATAAGGTCCCAGGTGACTGAAAGACAAGTCTTAAATGTATGTTTCTGGTCTTGATTGCAACCTTATGAGTTCAAAAGCTTCTGGATCCAGATGCTGTTATCCAGAAAGAAGTGATCTTCATAACTCCTCAGAGATACAAAGATTGCCACTAGCAGGAAGATAGTACAGATAAAAGGTCTTAGAAAGCCCTGAACATTTCCTGGTTTGCAAGAAGATTGGGTCTTTAAATGAACTGCTTGGATGCTGCATATCTGAGACAGAAGTAAAATGGCTCTTGATTAGTCTTACAAATTATTTCATATCTTAATGTTTTAAAAACCAGATTTCTGGGAAATAGCAGTCAGAGACTATTGCTCTGTTTTAAGTATTTATTGTGTATACTTAGGAAACTTTTTAAAAAAGTAATTCTTTTCTGGCAGAGAAAATTAACTGTCCTATACTGGTTCTACTTTGTACATAGAAGACCTTTCTTTATGGAACCCTGTTAATCTCTTTGGGGGAGATCTTAGAACTGAGCCAAATTTAAGCTTTATTTTAGACATTCCTTGCCCCCACCTCAATGTCTACCATCTAGTTTTTCTCAGATAGTGACGTAATGAGTCAGAGACTTTAAGAAAAGTATTATTTTACTCTGGTGGGCAGTCTCCCTCAGGACATGAACCTAGTTTTCCTCAATCTAGAACTGAAGCTTCTTGGTAGAAAGAGAGACACTTGTCCCCTAGATTGTCAGTTAACAACTAGCTTTTCCCCCAGGACACCATGTTTTTTGATACTCTATCTGACTACTCCTTTCACACACTCCTATATACAGAGTCAGGGAAAGAAATATAGCTGCAATGGATAGAGTCTGTAGTCAGGAAGTCTCATCTTTCTTAATTGAAATCTGTCCTTAGACATATTCTAGCCCTGGACAAGTCATTTATCCCCGTTTGCCTCAGTTTCCTCATCTATGAAATAATCTGGAAAGGAATGGCAAACCATTTCAGTATCTCTGGCAAGAAAACCCCAAATAAGATCACAATGAGTTAGATGTAACTGAAACAAATGAACAACAAGCAACTTTCCATTGCTGCCCATCTCTCAACCCATCTCTCCTCCTTTAAAGTTCAATCTGTTTAGATCCTCCTCACTGTCATTTATAGAACTGTCTTAGTCCTCTTTTCCCAATACATATAGTTCTTAGTTTTCACTTCCTACTTAGAAAACCCTGGCTTTTCTATTTCTCAAATTCTTCATTGTATTCAATCTACTTCTATAGGAGGTGTCATATCTTACACACTCTCCTGTTCATGTTCACCCCTCCCCCAACTCAAATGAATTTTATCCAGGTGATAGAATTTCTAGTTATGACTCTCCATTGTTAACAACGTATATTTAAAACTTCATTGTATTGTGCATCACTTTACACAACCTTCAATCCATCCAATTCAACCCAACAATCAATTATTTTATTATTTTAATTTTATTTTAAATTAAGCATTTTAATTGCGATCTTTTGTTTTTTATATTACTTTTATTCCCAAATATATCCTTTTCACATAGTCTCTCCTTGTAACAAAGAATGGGGGCAGGGAGGAGAGAGATCGAAATTTAGCCAAATTATCTAACATAGTAATTAGATCCTACAGTAGACTTTAGGAGACTAAGAGGTTCTCTCTATCTCTTTCCTTCCTCAACCTCCATCAAATCTGTCCTCCATATTTCTAGATTTCCACCCTGCCACCCTCTCCATCCACAGCTGTGGCTACTATTCTCATATGATATTGAGAGTATGTGCTTGTCCAGGTGAGCCTGTATCTCAAGGCCCTACATGTCCCTTCTTTTGTGTGTCTTTCCCTGAACTCAAGTAACTGAAAAGAGAGCCTGGGATGTGTTTAACTTTGATAGCAACCTTTAGAGTTACATACTCATATTCTCTTGCCTTTACAAAGAAGGAAGAGAAGTAGTTTTCTTCCTTCTTCAAGAGCAGGATTATTTTCTTTTTTATTCTTTCTATTAATATTTATGTTGTAGTCTTGTCATTTATTGTTTTTCTGGTTTTATTTCATTTTAAATCACTTCACATGGGACTTATATTTTTATTTTTGTATTCTTCATGGTTCATCATGTTTTATGTCACAGAAATATTCTAGATGAGATTAGATGAGATAAAGCATTTACTTACTATGTGTCAAACTCTATGTTAAGTGCTGAGGATACGAATAGAAGCAAAAAGATAGTTTCTACCCTCAAATATATTATATTTCAACAGGGGAAAAATACATAGAAAAGCACTGAAATGTAGAAGTATGGAGGTAGAAAGGTACCTGTATATGGTAGAGGCAAAGTAACAGTAATCTGGAGAGTAAGGAACTGTACCATATTAAGAGTAAAAATGGCTGGTTGGCATGAGTACTTTCTCAAGGGGAGGTTCTGAGAAGGCACAATCCTATAGGCTGTGATAGAAAGAGAAAACAGTTCCTCCTGCATGAATTTTACATTCTACTAGAAAAAAACCTCATCAAAAAGATAGGGTTTGTATAGTTAAATGATTTATGAAATTATCTAAGAAGAAGGGACTAAAATTTAATCAGAGGAAAATAAGATCAAGCATCCTAATATCAATGGTGAAAAGCTACACCTCTTGAGAGAAGGCAGGGAGCCTGATTGCTTGGCATGGGGCTATTCAAAAAGCTGATGGTAAGAGCTGGTGCCCCTTTCCTCGGCTCAGATCACTGTTGCTATTGCAGTGCCTGGGTGGAAGATCATGATGAGCAGATGGAAATTTTAATGATAGTGTCCAAATTTGTTTGTTTTCTGTGCCATGGGAGCCAATGCCTCAGCCTTAGAAAAAGAGTAATCCAGTGCAATTTCTAGTGAAATAATGCTTTGGGGGAATTAACTATATATTCCTCTCTTGATCCCAGTTCTTGGCTTCTCAGGACTTCTTTCTTCATCATATACTACAGGACATTTCACTTTGGATGACTCCTTCAATGTCATGTTCCTGGTCTTTTCTCACTCTGGAAAATTCCCTTGTATTCCTTTCCTTTGATTGAACAATTCCTAGTGGAACTTCCCTTGTAAGGATGTACTCAGAGTAGCCACATTCATTCCCTTTATTTTTTTCAGGACCCATCCTTGATCTTCTGCACTTCTTTTTCTATCATGCTCTAACTCTGTTACCTTTTCTCTAACTCTTCCTTTTCTGCTTCCTTTTATTTGCTATCTTCTTCCATTAGAATGCACACTTTTTGAAGGCAGCAATTGTCTTTTCACTTCTCTTTGTTATCTAAACGTTTAACACTACCTGATGCATAGTAATTTGTTAATAGCTCATTGACTTGATTTGGGAGTCCTACATAAGTTACCTCTTTTCTCTACTCCATGGAATTGCTACTCCAAGAAACTCAAAGCTCTACAAGACCATAAGTGTTCCATTTCTAGTTTCTGCTGCTCTCTTCATAAAGCAAAGTAATTCTCATGTTTCCTTCTTTTAATGTCCTTTTAAATAAATATCTTAAATAAATAAAGTATCTTAAGTCTAATGTGACTCCTCTTTTCATGACTTTTCAACCAAACACACATACACACACTTTAAGATTTGTTCCAGCTCCAAACTTCTGATTGAAATATTTTTTCCTTGACTTGGGAGTTCCAGAATTTGGCTATCATATTTCTGGGAGTTTTTATTTTGAGATCTCTTTCAGGAAATGATCAGTGGATTCTTTCAATTTCTATTTTATTTCCTAATTCTAGAATTGCAGTACACTTTTCCTTGATAAATTCTTAAAAGATGATGTCTGGGTTCTTTTTTTGATCATGGCTTTCAGGTCGACAACAATTTTTAAATGGATCTATTTCCTGGATTTATTTCATACATCAATTATTTTTCCAATGAAATATTTCACATTGTTTTCCATTTTTTTCAAGATTTCATTCTTTTGGTTTTGTTTTCTTTCTTGATTTTTCAAAAAGTCATTAGCTTTACTTTGTTCAATTTAAATTTTTAAGGAATAAGTTTTCTCAGTGAGCTTTTGTACCTCCTTTCCTATTTGGCCAATTTTGATTTTTAAAGCATTCTTCTCATTAGGTTTTTGTATTTCCTTTTGTATCACTTTCATTTCCCTTCCCAATTTTTCCTCTAGCTCTCTCACTTAATTTTCAAAATCCCTTTTGCTCTCTTCTATTGCCTGAGACCAATTTTTATTTTTCTTAGAGGCTTTGGATGTAGCAACTTTTATAATGCCAGAGACACTGAGGCAAGACAGAGATAAGAGAGTATTTAATAATTTATTTAAAAGGGAGAGATTTACTGGGATCAAATGGATCCATGGTTTGGTCCCAGCGCTGAATGAGACTATCATCACCTAGAATCCAGCAAACAATGTGAGTTCTCAATGACCTATATACACATGGCTCATGTGTATATATGAGTTCTCATGACATATATACCCCCCTGGGTAGGGGGTAGATTGAGGCAGGGGCAGAGTCAGGGTGCTGAGAGTGAGAACAGGACTCTGACAGGGTGGGGTGAGCCTCTGAAGTTGGGGGGAAGCACCCCAGATAGGGGAGAGGCATCTTGGTAAGACAGTATCTGATATTCCGGTATCTTGGGATGGGAGAGGCATTCTGATATTCTAAAACATAAGATCTTTTATCCTTATCAAATATTATGATAAAGAGGAAGAGGAGGTTTTGCAGGACTGAGCTTTGAGCTGATAATTATAAACTGAAGCAGAACAATTAGAGAAACTGAGTCAGGACAATAAGAGAACTGTGGCATAACACTTTGACATAACACTATCTTCTATTGTGTGTTTTGATTTTTCCTTGTCATCACAGTAAATTTCTATGGTCAGAATCTTTTTCTGTTGTTTGATTATTTTCCCAATCTATTACTCAGCTTTTAATTCTTTGTTAAGTATGGCTCTGTTTCCAGGGTGGAGGATGCAAGGTCCCAAGCTTCAGGAGTTTTATGCAGCTGTTTTCAGTGATCCTTCTAGGGACTTGTAAATTTTCAGTTCTTCCAAGATTGTATGATCCAAGGAGAAGTGTGCTTGCTACTCTCATGGTATATGCTTTGGTCTGTGATTGACTACAAGCATATCACTGATCTACTCTGGCTTCTAAGTTCTAGTGTGCTACTGCTTTTATTCATCCTAGGACTGTGAGCCAGCCCTGTAATTGAGTTAGTTGTGGGATAAGACCTCCAGAAGGCACTGTTGCTGCCACTGTTGCCACTGCTGTCACTACTGCTGCTAATTCACTGGCTCCCAAAGCCTGCTCCTGATTTGTTGGGGCCAGGGCTGTGCTGGTACAGCATGTGCCAGGATTTTGTTCCATCCTCATCCTGGTGCAACAAACCTTTCCTGTTGATCTTCTAAGTTGTTTTCATTTGACTTAGTTTTTTGTGGGTTCTAATGTGGTTCTTTTTAGTCATCATTTACTTGAATTTTCCAGACTGGGGGCAAAAGGGGTCTGAGTCCCCAACCCTATCCCAATCACCATGATAGAGAGGTATAACTGTGTAGGTATTATTATTCTCATTTTACAGATGAGGAAACTGAGGCTCTGTGAAACATCAGCACAGCCATCTAAACCTGCTTAATAATTATTTATTTACATTATTTATTTGTATAATTATTTACATTTAAATTAATTATTCTCAACACATACCCTATCATAAGGCTATTTTAATGACAATCAGGATGTTTTGTTATTGATTTTCCTCATATAATAGTGTCTGCTGTTCTTTATGTACTACTTTTTGTGTGATGCATTTATTTCATCAAAGTCATTCCATAATTCACTTTGTCTCATATTTGTTGTTCTCAACTACATTGTAGACTTACATTATATTAGTGTACCACAATTTATTTAATTACTCCATTGTCTTTGGAAATTATCACTGTTTCCAGATTTTTGTAATTACATATAGTGGTGCCATAATTTTTTCACACAAAGTTAAATTTTATTTAAATAAAATTTTCAGGACATGGTCTCAAAACACAGTTATTGGGTCAAAGAGCAAGATTTATACTATTGCCAAATTGCTCTTCAAAAAGTTTCTACAGGTTTGGAATTCTATCAGTGATGAAATGATTTGTTTCTCTATAACTACCATTAGTAGCTTTTAATAGATTATAATTTTAAAATCAATTTGGTAAGTGATATATCCAGCCTCAAAGACACTTTAATTTACATTTCTTTATTATACTTAATTATAATGAATGAGGCTAATATTTTTTTCAAGGAAATATTAATTTGTTCTTTTTTTTTGGAAATAATCTCTTTATAGTTTGCTTGGGACTGTGACTTCAATAATTTTTAAAATACTTCAGATGTAATATTTTCTATAAATATCACTTCTTAATTTGTTATTTTCCTTTTCCTTTCAATTATATTTCTTCACATTTGTCTTAATGCTTATGAGTATTATTTTTAAATGTATGGCTTGTGAATTCTTGTAAAACATTTTCTCAGAATCATCTCCAGTATTATTATAGAATACTAGTTCATCCACCCTAATGTTATGGTACAGTTGAATTTATGGGACAATCCAAGTAACTTAATTCAGATCATTCATTCATGTATGTACAATATTCATACACTTAACCCAGTACACTTGCCTCTGGCTAGCCTCTAGTTAGGTCCTATCTTGGGGAAAGCAGAGAATTTGACCTTAAAAAGTAGAGGGAAGAAGATAGCAATATGTTTGAGTACAATTGGTTATTTGATAGAGTAAAAAGAGCAATGGTTTGGGACTCAAAAGATCTGGGTTAGAATTCTCCTTTCTTACTGCATGGCTTTGGACAAATCATAACTTCCCTGAGGTCTCATTTTTCTTAAATGTAAAATGAGAGGTTTAGATGGTATAATCTTTAATCCATTCCATCTTTAAAATTCTTTAGAACTATGCAGATAACTCCTGGTTTTAAAAATTCCCTCTACCAACGTGAATATTTGCTAAATTGTCTTTGTTGTTGCTCAGTTACTTTTAGTCATGTCCAATTCATCATGACCCTATCTGGGGGTTTTCTTGGAAAGAATCCTGGAGTAGTTTGCTATTTCCTTCCCTACCTCATTTTACAACCAAGGAAACTGAGGCAAAGAGGGTTAAGTGACTTGCCCAGGATCACACAGGTAGTGTTTGAGAACAAATTAAAATTCAGGTCTTTCTGACTCCAAGTCCAGTATCTTATCCTTTGTACTATCTAACTGCCCCTAATAACTTGTCTATAGAATGTTTTAAAGAGTCCTGTAAAGGTATTGACATTTATTTTAAAGGACTTATCCATGTTCACCCAGCTAATGTTTTTAGAAGTAGGACTTGAACTTAGGTCTTCCTGAGGATTGAATTTATAGATCATACTCCATACACATAAACTAAAATGTATGGTTTTTATCACATATGTGTAACCTTCCACCTTGATGTAATGAATACAGTGTCAAACTGGAAGTGAAGAAGACTTACTTTCTTGAGGTTAAATACTAGAAGTGTGATCATGGTCAAGTCATTTAACCCTGCTTGCTTTAGTTCCTTCATCTACAAAATGTGCTGGAAGAGGAAATGTCCAACCATTTTAATACCTTTACCAAGAAGCCCTCAAGGGGGCATGAAGAGTTAGACACAACTGAAAAAAAATGACTGACGAACAACTCCTCCTTCTTAACATTATCTATCAAAGGCTAGAGAAGAAGGAGGGAGTAAGTCATGCATTTTGCATTTTAGGCTTACTCAATCCAAGTACACTTTGCTGAAAGAGAATATGAAAAGAACCAAAAAAAAAAAAAAAAAGCAAAAAACAGAGCAAGCTTGACCTACACATAAACTTTGGAAAGAGAAAGAGCAATCAATAATAATAATAATAATAATAATAATAATAATAACAATAATAATAGCAGCAGCTAGCATTTATAGCCTTTATTACATTTCAGACACTGTGCTAAAAGCTTTAAAATTATTATCTCATTTGAACTTTACCACAACCCTTGGAAACAGGTGCCATTATTATTTCTATTTTATCAGAGAGTAATGGGACAGCATCACTTTTTCATGTTTCCCCTACAACCTGGATTGGATTACATGACCTGGACTGGTGGTGCTTTTATGGAGACCTATGATTTTTATACTTTGTGGTATAGAGAATAACATGCATAAAAACATGTAAAACTTAGTGTCATTCACCAAAAAGGAAGACTTAGAGGATAGAGGTATCCAGCTATCTGGGAACCAGACAGAACTGGAGGACTTAAGTTTAGGAAGTTAGGGTTAGATGGGAGCACATTACCTACCAGAATGAGCATGTACTTCTGACTGCTTTGTCTTTACTGTTTAATAGGATAAGGTAAGTGATCAGGAACCAGCAATCCCCACACAAGAGTTCAAACATATATTACTGTCACCTTTGCAACCTTGGCGTTATCCTTAGCTTTTCATTCATCCCTACTGAATATATTCAATCACTTGCCAAATAGAACTTCACAATATCTCTTTCATATATTATCTTCTGTCCACACAAATAACCACTACAATTGGCTAAGGCATTTGGAACATATACGTTTAATGCTAATATTGGTCTGTCATCTATGGTTCCTTTCAGCAGAATGTCTTTATCACTTTTTATATTGTGACTTTTTTTTTGGCTTTGTTAGATAGGATGATTGCTAGTCATGTTTTTGGGATATGATGCATAGTAAGTTTTATTCTAGTAACTCATTTTTATTCTGTATATGTCTTTGTGTCTTAAGTACATTTCTTATAAGCAACAGATGGGATCTGTTGGTCTTTTAAAAATTCAATCTGTCACTCTTTTTCATTTAATTAGATTGTTTGATCCATTCATATTTAAAGCTATAAGAGTTCTTTTGCATTTTCCTCCATTTATCTCTAATATTATTTTTGTTAGGATTCCTTCCCCACCTCTGCCTTTCCTCTATAAAAACAGTATTTTTCTCTCTTCCATTATTTTGGCTTAATGTATTTTTTCTCTTCTCTTTGTTCTCAGACTTTGCCCTTCCCTTCCCTATTGATATCTCTTTCATTAGTTTTGAAATTTTGTTTAAATGATTAATTCCTTTTATCTAGTTATTTAAAATCTCATCTCTTTTTCTCCCCTGTCATCTAAGTAGTCAAGTCAAATTCCTCTTTCCTTTCTTTCCTATTAATTTTTTAGTTAAAATTTCATTTTTATACCCTTTTCTAAAATTTTTTTTCTTGTTTTTCCCATTATTATTTTTTTTCTTTTTTTTTATGACCAAATAACAACAAAAAAATCAGGGAAAGAATATTTAATAAGAATTTTCAGTTTTGTAGATAAGTACAGCTTATCTCTAGTCAGAAGCCTCAAAATAAAAGGTTCGTATGGTCTTTTTTTTTACTCAAATGACTAAAGCCACATCAATAACCTGAGTCAATTCCCACAGCCATTTAGTTCTACACAACAATTTTAATAATCATGGTTAGAAGCCTTACCTATGTGTGCTAAGATCTTGCCCAAATCTAGTTATTCAGCTGTTTCTGTCATGTCCAACTCTTTGTGACCCCATTTGGGTTTTCTTGGCAAAGAGATTGGAGTGGTTTGCCATTTCTTCCTCCAGTTCATTTTAGAGATGAGGAAACTGAGGCAAAAAGGACAAAATGACTTCCCCGGAGTCACAGAGCTAGTAAGTATCTGAGGCCAGATTAGAACTTAGGAAGAAGGGTTTTCCTGACTTCAGGCCCATCATGCCACCTAGCCCATTGTGCCATCTAGCTGCCCAATTAAAGCTAAATTTGCTAACTTTGTAGGACTGGAGGAAATACTGCTTTTATTTCACACACCTGAAACATACATGATTCTCTATCTCTTTTTGAGGAGCTGTTGTCATCTCTCTTTTGGAATTCTGTTGAAAATGGGGAAGTAGGGTTTGCCCATTTTTAAACTGGCCTTTTGAAAGATTTAATTTGTAAGTACATCTGACTTTGAGTATATCTAGTAAGATACAGGTAAACTAGCTACATATTGCTGGTTAAATTAAAATCCTTTAATTTTTAAATGCTATGGGAATCATTGACTGTTCTGTGTTAAGGAGAGGAATAGATATCTTGCAGGAATTGTAACTTTTGTTAAGGAGTCTGTTCATTTGAAGAGAATTAGAAGTTAAATGGTTTTATTGCAAATAATATATGCATTGCTTTAAACTTTAAACTGGGATTACTTTATTACTCTCGTTGTATTTATGTATCTATCCCAGAATTTTTTGTTAACTTTAGATGAATTCATTTTTATTTTGGAATACATCTCATAATATTGGCTTCTAATTTCTGTTTGTAGATATAGATAGGTGGTATAGGTGATGATTTAATAAAAGATTACATAATTTTTGAGCTTTAATTATCTTAACTGTTAGCAAAGTAAATTGTTTTGAAACCAATTTTGTAGGAAACTTCTACAAATGATCTGAATTGGAGAAGAAACCAGAGCCACAGAACTGCATCAGATATATCTGGAGGAAGGGAGACATCAACTTTTTCCTTTGTGTCTTTTATAAAAGATTACCCTCTTTGATTTTTGATTTTGTCAATATTCTCCCCTCATAAGTCTCAAGATATTCTTGATAAAATGTCTGTCTTTGGTCTAAAAGAGATGACCAAATGACTTTTATTTTATTTGTTTAGTATTTTGTTGAGGCAGCTGGGTTAAGTGACTTGTCCAGGGTCACACTGCTAGGAATGTTAAGTGTCTGAGACCACATTTGAACTCAGGTCTTTCTGACTTCAGGGCTTGTGCTCTATATTCTGCACCATGTAGCTACCCAATGCCCATTCTTTTTAATAATTTTCCTCCTCTCAAAAAAGAAAGATTCACCTTGCAATATGGACGAGAATGATGTGGAGTATGTGTAAATATTCAACAAATGAATAGTGTCATTCTTTTTCAGTATCTGATGAAGCTCTCATTTTGATAATCAAAGCTATTTTAATGGTATTTATATTCATGGGTATTGTGGGAAGAAATGGGAGAGAAAGGTGGCAACATAGCAGGAGCTCTTTGAGGGCAGATAGTTTTGATAATGATTATGCCTATTAAATTTGAACAGGTGTGGATCCTAATCTATCCTTACCCAATATTAGTCTTGTCTAATGTGTTGTTCAATTGTTTCGTTCGTGTTTGACTCTTTGTAAACTCTTTTCACAAAGAAACTGAGGAAATTTGTCATTTTTCTCTTTCTAACTCTTTCTAACTTTCTAACTAATTTTATGATTGATGATTGAAGAGACTGAGACAAACAGGGTTAATTGACTAGTCACATAGCTAGTAAGTGTCTGAGACTGGATTTGAACTTAACAAGGAGAGTCTTTCTGATTCCAGGTCTGACACTATATCCACTGCCCTTAGTCCTATGCAATAAGAATTCAAAAATTGCCACTGACATGATGTATAAGCCAGTTTATGTTTCTAGGCCTCAGTTTCCTCATCTGAAAAATAAGAATTGAAAAAGACTTTCAGATCTCTTCTAATTTTAATTTATAATTCTAAGCAAAACTTGTTTTTGTTCTTTTGTTTCCTTGTAGATCTTTGTCATGTTCTACCATCTATGTACAGAGCTTTACAGATTCTTTAGTAGACCAGTAGGTCCCATTTTTGTCTCTGGCCTAATTGTTTAGCCCCTTTTTCCTTCTTCCATTTACTTACTTCTTTTTGACAGACCTGTGTTCATTTTTTTTTCAGTTCTCAGATGTCCAGGATCCTGTTTTTAATTTAATTTAATTTTAAGTTAAGGATTTAAGAATCCATATACCCTTCCTTCAGATCTTTCAGATCTACATTGCTATAGATGAACCATTCTTTCAGTGTTGTAGTTGGCGTGATATACTGGGAAAAAAGACTTTTAAATCTTCAATGACTTCCATTTTCTTTGCTTGACTTTCAAGTTTTTTTATAATCTAGACCTTCCCTAACTGATCAACATAGTTTCTCATTACACCCTGACATGTCCTTCTTACCCTGATCAGACTGATGTCACAGTCCCATGAACATGTCACACTTTTTCTGTGTCCATGGTGTCCCCTAACCCTTTATCCCATCCATATGTCAAAATTCTTTCATTTGAAGCCTAGCCTGTTCTTTTCTGTGGAATCTTTCAAACCACTGCAGACCATTTCCTCTGATCTATAGCACTGATTATCCATAGCTGTTATATTGCCTTTTATCACCTCTTGTTCCATACATATTAACGTCTCCACTTTGACTGTGAGTTTCTTGAGGGCAGGTACTATAATTTTTATTCTTTCTATCCTCCATAGATAGCACTGGCACAGTGCTAAGCATGTAACAGGCACTCAGAAGATATTAATAGTTTTCAATTGATCAAAAATTGTCACTCTTGGAAAGCCCCAGAGGACATATAGAAGAGCCAATTCAGGCATCTTTGTTTGACTTAATCATATTTTTCTCTTTCTTCATTTTTTCTTTTGCCAAAGACACTATGATTATGTGATAGCAGTGATTGGATTCTCTGATTTTCAATTCTAGCTCTAAAAAAGGTAAATGAGCAGTGAGATCCTGCAGGTAGGCTCCATTGCTTCAGTTCCACACAGTAGCTGTTAGAATGCAAAAATACATGTGTGAAATTCTTGTTACCATGGCAGCCACAATTGCAAGGCTTCTTTCTTTTTCTTTTGCTTATGGATTTGAATCAATAAATGTCTATAAATAGCTCACCAATTGGCCAGGGAAGGGGTAAAAATACAAGCAAAAATAACCCTCTGCTCTATAGATTTTGGACATGGGGAAATGCAGGTTTATGCTAAAAACAGAGAAAGGTCTTTATCTAAATGAACAACACAAGTCATCATTATTCCTTTTTTGAGGGCTAAGATAACACTTTCCTAATGAAAATCAGATTTAGTGACCATAAAGATTACATAGTGTGCTCATCCAGGGAAGCTAGAGCATGGTTATCAGGATACATAAAAACTCCATTTATTTGAAAGTCTATAGTATAGAATGTGAGTCAAGAAAAAATAAATTCTCATTTATTTTGGTCCTAAGTTAATACGCTGAATTATTACATTATTCTTTTTTATTGTTTATTTATTTTTAAAAAGTTTATGAAATAAAATAATCATTTTCATAGTGTGATATTATAAAAAAAAGATGATTGCACATGAAACTACAGATCTATTTTACACAACTTGCTATTCTGTTTATATATAATAAAGTTATCTTGTAAATTTCTTTCTTTTTTTCCTTTTTTTTTCTTTCCCTTCCCCTACTCCCATTACCAGTAGGTAACTGATTCTCAACATATTCAACCAATTCTTTTTCTGTATTTGCCAGGCATTATGCAAGCGATTGGGCTACAAACCTAAAAATGCTCTGACAGAACTTTTGTTCTTCTGGAGAAGAGATACAATTTGTGTACAGATAAGGAAAATACAAGATTAGGTGAAGCATGACAAAAGAGAAATTCACTCAAAAAAAATGCTCTAGGGAAATTTGAATAAGGAATCTTTAGAGATTACTTGATGGAAAAGGTGTTGCATATTTGAAACTTGAAGGAAGGTAAGGATTTTGAATGACACAAATTAAGAGGATATACATTCCTGGTATGGAGAGTGATCCACAGCATGTGGAATTTTGGGAATTAACTAGTAACCAGTTTGGTTAGAACATAAAGTATATCGAGTAGAATAAGGTCTTTGGCTTCCTTCAAGACTCTTTAAATCTTTCCTCCTCCTCTGAGGCATACCCCATAAAATTTTCTTCCATGTGCTCTGCATATATCTTTCATGTACAAAGTTATTTACATGTTGTCTCCTCTATTAAAATCTGAATTCCTCTAGAGCAGGGACTGTGTTTGTATCCTCAGTGCTTAGCACAGCGCCTGGCACATAGTAAATGTTTAACAAATGCTAACGGACTGAAAAAAAAAGCTTCAAAGGGAGAATGGAGTTGTATAGTGGTGAGCCTTAAATCCAGGCTAAAGAGTTTGTGTTTTATTTTATTTTTAAACTAATTGGCAACACCTGTTTATCTAATGTTCTTTATGAAATGCATGAAATATTCACTCAGCTTTGTGGAATCTTAGAGTTAGAAAGGACCTCAGAGAGATCTAATTAAATCTCCAACCCAATCTCCAACTCCTTCTATAGTAACCCTAACAGATGGTTATTCGTTCTTTTTTGAGCACTTCCAATGATGGGGAGCTCACTAATTTGAAAGGCAGCCTGTTCTACTGGTGGATGGTGTTAATTGTTAGAAAGTTCTTTCTTATATAGAACTGAAATCTGCCTCCCTGCTACTTTAACCCACTGTTACATCCCCCTGGAAAAAAACACTGAACAAGCCTCTTTCCATCTCTGTGACAGCCCTTCAAATATCTAAACACATCATATCAAGCTATCAAGACAGGTGCTGCTAGATGGCACGGTGAATAGAGCACAAATCTTGGAATCAGGAAGAGCTGAATTCAATACAATCTCAGATGTGCTCTAGCTGTAATTCTGGTCAAGTCATTTAATCCCTACCTCAGTTTCCTCATTTGTAAAAAATAAAAGGAATAATAGCACCTTCCCCACTGGTTTGTTGTGAGTATTTAATGACTTAACATGCTTGCAAATTTAAAGCATCATATAAATATGAACTCTAAGTAAAGTTAGAACTTCTTGAATTATTGTTGCTGAGTTGTTTGAGTTGTGTCCAATTCTTTGTGACTTTGTTTTGGAGTATTCTTGGCAAATTTACTGGAGTGGCTTGCCATTTTCTTCTCCAGTTTATTTTACAGATGAAGAAACTGAGGCAAACTGGGTTAAGTGACTTGTCTAAGATCACAAAGCTAGTAAGTGAATCTGAATCTGAACTCATGAGGACAACTCTTCTTAAACCTAAGCTTTATCTAATGCACCACCAAGTTGCCCAATTTTCTAGATTCTAGAGAGTATAATTTTATTCACAAAGCCTAGAATTGCATTATGGTTCATATCTTGGTATTTCCAGTTTTTAGCACAGATTCTTTTACATATGTGTGCATAGAAGGAGCCATAGTACTCTGAAGTCAAACTACATTAATGTTGTAATTTTACCTAATCCTCTTACGGAGATTGTGTATTTTATTAATTATTTCTTCCAATGCCTGGTCCTTGAAAGTACTCTCCATTATAAAATCTTGAGAGTTCCCTGGCCTAAGACCAGTATTAACTTACTCAGAAGGCTCCAAAAATCCAGAATAAAGAAAAACTAAAATTCACAGATTTTACCCAGATACTTATCCTGGCCAAACAGTGCTCTCTTTCTCTGGGAGGAGTGCTGAAATTGAGGCAAAGGACCCACATGGCCACAACAATGCAAAACTCTTGTCTTTCTTCAGAAAGTTCTCAGGGAGCCTTAGAATTCTGTATTTAACTGCTGAAATTCCATGACAACTCCTTCAGAAGCGAGGTGCACCCCCTTTAAAGAAGTCAAGCTTTGTTGCTGGTAGGTTTATTAGTTGTTGCCAAGAATCCCACCTCTTTTTCCGGAGAAAGGCAATTGAGAGAACCATGGCTGGTGTAACCCAGGGATCTTGAATTCCTTCCAGTTTGGCAATATTTCTATACATAGATTTGGGTGAGAAGCCATTTCTAATACTAGGGTTGGACTATGGCAGAGAACGAGACTTATATAGAGTCAACAGCATTTTTTTTTCTTTTTTTTTTTAACTACTCAGGCTGAGGGACAGAATATAATTAGTAGTATATCCTACTCTAGAGGACTGAATACAAGGGCCCACATTTATGGAGGCCATCTATTTTGATTGCTTTTCTCTTTTTACTCTCTTATGATCTTATTCTATTTATATTTTTTTATATTCACATAGAAAATGATCCTGGGTTAAGTTGATATATTGCTATTATTCCTTTATGACATTCTATAGACTATTACATAAAAAAAATAATGATTTGGTGTGATTAAATAAAAATACTAGAAGCTCCTTTAAAGATTCATTGAATAATAAAATTTTTAGAAAAGATTCATTAAATATATCTTCAGTACAATTCCAGAAGTAAGAACAGGGGGATACACATCTCAATCTCTTTCCATGTGATTTTGTTTTCCTTGAAAGATGCATACACAAATACAAAATATCCTGGAAAAGTAAGCTTCAGATAGATTGTGGCTTATAAAGAAGAAAGATATTCTCTATCAGGGCTTGGATGGTGGTTGCTGCTATGGTGTTGGACTTAAACGACACTGAAATGTCATATTTTAAAAGAATCAACCACAGTATGAACAACCTCATATACTGAAATGGAGAAAATGAGTCAATAACAATTGTCATGAGCAGAAGTAGGGGGCATAGGCTTTGGTTAAGAGAATATATAAATATTTATATCTCTTTCTCTATGTGTATTCACATATGGAGGGAGAAAGAGCAAGACATTGCAATTGGCTGGCTGAGAATGAGAAACAGAAAAGCTCAGATTGGGAATCTGGGAATGGTAATGGTGGGGGAAAATTATGAGATCATGGTGCCCATGATCCTCCATGGAGTCTTTCTTCATTGTCCCATTGTGGCAACGAAGTGCTTCTGCGATCTTGAAGGCTCTCATTTCTCTTCAAGCTATAACCCAGACTTCCTCAATCATGGACCAAGTCTTCACCCTGAAGTTCATCCTAGCTCTGGAATCTGAACATTGGATATCTTTTGACCCTACAGTCTATTCCTATGACTAGATAGTTCCTCCTGGAACCTCCATTTAAGGAGAATGCTCATGCCAAACATGTCTCTTTCCTTTCTATGATGTATCCATATATACATACATATACATATATATTTCTTCCTCCACAATATTTCTCAAATCAGTAACCTTCCCTCTATTCACACAATCTCTACCCTAGCATAGAGCCTCATCACCTTTCACCTGAATTATTATAATAACCCTATATTTGTCTGCCTTCCTCAAATGTCTTCCTTCTATCCTTTAGATATCTGCCCAAGTGATTTTCCTAGAACATAAGCTTGACCATTATGTTCAATAATCCAATAAACTCCATTGGGTTAAAAATAAAACCTCTTGTTTTCTACTTAAATCTCTTCAAACCCTGGTTCCAAGATTTTGGCTTCACCCTCCCCTTTTTCCTTTCTCTGGACATATTATGTCTTTTACCCCCATTTCTTTCTTTATGGACTTGGGAGAAATTAATTTCTGTTCCAAATGTTTATTTTGTTTCTTGAGCCAGGAAACAAACTTTTGGTCAACAAAAATTCAGAACTGTGTGTTATGCCATAATGAATGCTTTACAGAGAGAGTAAATTATTGAGGGTTTATTCTCTTTAGGGGTAAGAGACATGTTGCCTAATTCAGGCTGGGGATTTGAGGAATCATCTAGTAAAGGTGCCTGAGCAAATTTTGTAGGAATAGGGAAGAATTGGCATTTACCTGTTAGAACCTGGTAATGAAGTCAGGATCCAAATATCCCTAGAAATAAAACCTCAAGGTGGCAAGTATCCCAAGGCTTCGAATTATGCTAAATGCAAGCATTTTCATTTTTCCCCCCTCTGGAATCTACCATCACTTCAATCTACTTCCCAAAGTACAAAAGGGTAGTGAGTTTGTTAGAAAGGGAAAGCCTCATCATTGAAAAGGAGATAATAGCCAGAAAACTTTTCTCACATGAAGAGATGGGGACCAAGTTGTCTAAGCATACTTAAATTGGTCATCTGGCTGTGTGTGACTGACAGCTCAGCCTGCCTATCATCACAGCACCACTTTTTCCTTACATACATTATTCTCTTTAACTCCTTAACTCACTCTACAATCCAAACTAGTCTGATTGCTCCTCACTGTATTCCATCTTGTATCTCTGAGCTCTTGCATGCTTTGTTCCATCTTTCCTGGAATGAAGACCTCATCATCTCTGTCTCTTGCAATCTTTGTTGTTTAGTCATTTTAGTACAAATTTTTATAATCCATGGAATCTTTAATTCTCTTCAAATTCACCTCAAGTGCCACCCTCTACTTCAACCTTTCATGATGTCTCTAGTACTCATAACTCCCTTCTGAATTTATCTTTTTTTTTTTTTAAGAAAATTTTAGGTCTTTAAACTTGAAAGTAATATCTGTTACATTACATTTCCTCCAGAGCTTCCTATCCCTATGTGTGGTCCATGACTCTAGTCTCTCCATCTAGAATTAAAAAGGACAAATAAAACAAACTTGTTTTTTTTAGGCACACCAGGTTTAAGCAAAAGGAAAAGTAGCTCTCAGACTTCTGCCCTTTATTTTGTGGCATCTCATCAAGTGAATAATTCCTTTACCTCTGGACACAATCAGAAAAAAAGGATGTGCTTAGTTTGGTTGATTTAAAGGCATAACCATTTCTACAGTCAATGGAAAGAAGTAACTCCTATTTACATGATAGCTAACATAGATTTTACTCCCAGAAGCAAGTTCCTGAAATCTTTTATTTGAATGGCTCCATCTTATGGAGTCTGGAAATGAAACAAATTCCTGTTATGTATATCTATATATCTATATCTATATATCTATATCTATGTTTTGTTTGTTTGTTTCTTCTTATATAGGTAATTTTTTCCTTTTCTTTTTATCTTCATATTCCCAGTACCTGAATTATTAGATATTAAATAAATACTTATGGATTGAATAAATAATAATTTAAATAAAATAGTTTATACTTCCAATGCTTTATCATGGTATAAAGGCTATCCTTGGTTCTCCAAGGCAGCTATAACAATGGGTCACAAGCACTGACAGAGCCTACCAAGGAAAGGCTTTGCATATGGGCCTGTTGATAGACTATATACTTCACAACTAGGGACTATCCTATCTATATTCAAAGAATCTTCTAACTAAGATGGTCATAGAATGATGAATTTTTGACCGCAAAAAGTTAGAAGAGCAAGTACCAATTTGTCAAGTGTCCATGGTATATCAGACAGATAGGTGGTGCTAGATAGACTAGACTGAGTGTTTTCTTCAGTTTTCTCATCTATAAAATGAGTTAGAGAGGGAAATGGCAAACTACTCTAGTATTTTTGTCAAGAAAACCCCAAATGGGGTCACAAAGAGTCAGACACATCACAACTGAACAACAACAACTATAGTCTACATGATAAAGTATCTATGCTAATGAAGCCTCTGTTTTATAATTTTATAGAGCATTTTTTCCCTCTCTATAAGATGGATAGTAAAAAAAAATCTCCATTACAAATGAGGAAACTGAATCTGAGAGAGGTTAAATGAGTAGCTTATGATTATGCAGGTAATAAATGGCACAACTTGGGTTAGTTTCCAGATCTTACAAACCAGCTCCTTTTTGATCTCTCTCTATCCTTCCTTTTCTCCTACATATTTACATATTACATTGCAATTACATTGAAATATATTACATTGAATTCAGATTACAAAGGTAGGAGACATATAGGCTGTCTGTCTTTCCTATGGGCTCAAATATAAAGAACTAGACCTGTTAGATTCTACACAAAATAGAAATAGTTCCTGTCCTCAGGAACTCTATTAAGAGAAAGAACATGGACTTACATAAATAGATAAAAGTGCATGTGTGTGTGTGTGTGTGTGTGTGTGTGTGTGTGTGTGTGTGTGAAAGAGGAGTTTTATATATGTCAATACCATCTAAGATGGAGACATTCAAATGGAAGGTTGTAGGAACTTGCTTCTGAAAGCCAATGAATAGGGCACTTGGTCCAGAGTTAGGAAGTTCTGATTTTAAATTTGACCAAAGATAATTCTTATCATGTGTCTCTAGGAAAGCATTAATTTCTGTTTACCTCAATTTCCTCAACTGTAAAATGAATATAGTAACATTACTTAGCATCTTCCAGGGTTACTTTAAGAATTAAATGGATTAATAATTGTAAAATGCTTAGCACAGTATCAGACACATAATTGTTGCTTAATAAATACTTATCTTCCCTACAGAAAACTGTAAAGAAGATAAGACTTTTTAGAAAGTTCTTCTATTCTTCTTCTTGCTACCTCCTTGCTTTGATTGTGAAATGAGCCAGAGAAGGCAATGGCAAACCACTCTAGTTATCTTTGCCAAGAAAACCCAAAATGGGATCATGAAGGGTCGGACATGATTAAAAAATGACTCAACAATAAAAATCATGCCTCTTAGGAAGGCATGAATACATGCCTTCTCCTCCTCCTCCTTCTCTTCCTCTTCTTCCTCCTCCTCCTTCTCTTCCTCCTCTTCTTCCTCCTCCTCCTCCTCCTCCTCCTCCTCCTCCTCCTCCTCCTCCTCTTCCTCCTCCTCCTCCTCCTCTTCCTCCTTCTTTTCTTCCTCCTCCTCTTCTTCTTGTCCTTCTCTTCCTCCTCCTGTCCTCTTCCTCTCCTCCTCCTGTCCTCCTCCTGTCCTCCTCCTCTTCTTCTCCTCCTCTTGTCCTCCTCCTATTACTCTCTTCCTCCTCCTTTCCTCCTCTTCTTGTCCTCCTCATTCTCCTCTCCTCTTCCTCCTCTCATCCTCCTCCCCCTCTCTTCCAACTCCTCTCCTCCTCCTCTTCTTTTCCTTCTCCTCCTCCTCTTCTCCTCTCTTCCTCTGTCTCTCCTCCTCCTTTCCTCCTCTTCCTCTTTTTCTCTTCCTTCTCTCTTCTCTTCTCCTACTCCTCTCTTCCTCCTCTCCTCCTCCTCCTTTTTCTCCTTCTCCTTCTCCTTCTTCTCTTTCTCCTCCTCTTCCTCCTTGCATGGATTGGTTTCAGTCTCCTTAATATTCCCAGTTACCATTTCTTTTGGGTGACCAGCTGTTTTTAGAGATAGATCATCTAGTCCTGTGACTTCCATATTGCATATAAGAAAATTGAGGTCCAAGGAGATGTACTTCCTTTTCAAAAGTCATACACAATGAAATAGAAGTAGAAATTGAACTCTGATTCTCTGCCTTCCAATAAAGTACTTTTTCCATCTTTTCAAACTGCTTTCTCAATTATATCATGCGTCATCTGTGACCTTCTTCTACTGCCAATTTAGCTCCCAGAATTCCACAGCTGATTCAGAACAGAACTCATAATACCCACAATGCTTGACAAATACAATTTCTGCATCTTATTTTCTTTGTATTTTTTGAAGAGGAATACAACAATTATTCCTATCTCTTTCTATTTCTTTCATTTCACTCATTTTCTTATTTTTCCTTTTTTTACTCCCAAAACACTTTGCAATATCTGAATCAAACTAATTAATTTGTTCTCTTTTTTCTGTCTTTACCTGGGATCCACAAACTTGGTATGTGTGCTTAATATTTTAATGTTTCAGTGTAATTAATTTCCTTTATAATCCTTTTATTGTGTTTCATTTGTAATATTATAATTTTAGTTTTATGCATTTAAAAACATGATTCTGAGGAGTCCATTATGCCTCATTACTAGACTACCAAAGTAAGTAAAAAAAAAGTTTAAGAAACCCAGTTTCATTGATGAAAATTTTGTGGATCATCTCTGATAGTTGCCTCCCCCAAATAACTGAAAATCAGACTATTTTAATTATTCAGGAATTTGGCTCTCTAAGGAAGATAATATGAAGTCTTATTGGCAAATATTATCAACATGAATACATTACCCTGGAGACAAAACTATTCTTTCTCAGGATCTCCAAGCATTAATTTGCAAATGTGCCCCATTATTCACTCATTTTCCAGTTGTTTCTGGCTCTTTATGACCTCATTTGGGGTTTTCTTGGCAAAGATACTGGTGTGGTTTGCCATTTCCTTCTCCAGCTCATTTTACAGATGAGGAAGCTGAGGCAAAGACGGTTGAATAATTTGCCCCTGGTTACACAGTTACTAAATGTCTGAGACCAGATTTTAACTCCGGTCTTGCAGACTTTAGGAACAGTACTCTGTGTACTTAATTGTCCTATGCTACCTAGCAGCCCAGCATGGCATGCCTGCATGAAAGAAGATGCTGTGCTCTATAAGAATAGTACAACTACAGTAGCTAAAAAAAAAAAAAAAACCAACAACATGAAATTTAGACAGTTAGAGAGATCTACACTCTAAATGTTGATATGGATAACTCCTGCATAACCTATGTCAGAAGTTTCCTGAGCTCACAGTAGTCCAATCAATCATAGTAGGCTTGTACCTTGCCTCTTTCATACTGATATCACTTTGGTTCTCTTCAAGAATAAAGAATAACAACAATAACAGCCTAAAATGAATCCCAGATAGTGCTAAAAGAGAGGGGGTGCTGTATTTTCTTCTGAGACTCCATCTCTAGAAAGTTTAACCTGGGCTCATTCCCCCAGATTTAACCCATTGCAGGCTTCCTCATTCATCACTATAAATCTTCAGTCAAGTAGGAAGTAGTTTAGAAGAACTAAGTCCATTATGTAAAATAAAAAGAAAGGGCAGGATAAAATTCCTGTAATAGTTTTTCCTCTCCTTTTTTTTTCTTTAGTACAACTACAAGTTTCCTCCTCTGGTGGTGAAGCATAATGTTTTAAGTTATGAGTATTCAGTTTTCAGATCCTATTTTGTTCTTGACATAGTCATATCAAACACACATTGACAGGTGTAACCTATAATGCATGGAAATACAGTAAGACTTTGTGCAATAGTGGTATTCTGGAGTCTTGGCTGAGCATCATGGAACATATTTTGTCATATATTTCTTTCTATTCCTATGCAATTCATTTGGAATTGATTTTTTTATGGAAGTGATTATCAAAAGCATGTCCCTAAATGAATCTTTATAATACTCATTTCCCTTGCTCCAGGCACAGAATCTGAGCCTGGTTTACTGATTTTTTTTTTTTTTTTTTGCTTCAAGATGGTTACTGCAAACATACTACATGACAAATGCCTTGTTCCCTGGCTGCCTTTCTCTGTAGTTCTCCATGATTATGGCACCATTCCTATGGTGATGGCCAGAATCCCAGAGGCAGTGGTGCTAAAGGAAAGATGGGCAACCTCTACAACCCTGTAGGTTTGCCACCTTCTCTCAGGGAAGCTCCTGGTTGCTGGGGGGACAACACACTGCTTTCCATTCTCCAACACCTGTTAACACTTGTATCCTTAAAAAAAAAGAAAGGCAAACCATTGAGGAAAATAAGGGCTGAGGTTTGGTTTTGCAGTTACTCCATAGTTGCCAGAAACACAGATTGTGCTGAAGTGGGCACCTGCAAAACTCATTCAGGAACCCTAGGTGAAAAAAGACAAGCAGAAAGATCAGAAATAAAGCCAAGTCCTGTCTTACAAGTCCATTCACCACAGGTGATAATGCTGTAGCCAGTCTGTAAGACACTTAGCCACACTGTTCAAAGACCCAAGTCCAGGAAGCGACTGGAAGGAGAAACCTGAGGTTATATGAATCCAGAAATTGCCCACCCATTTCCTGATTTACCAGCTGCTGGTGGGCCCTGAGGGTGGATTGACAGAAGACTCAAAGCCTTATCCTGATTTGTCAAAGGAAGGACAGGTGCCAGAGTGTGGTCAGGTGGGGAAAATCACACCTGCTCAGCTTATTGGATTTGGGTATATTAATGTGGAATGGTGGGGAGATTTACTTTTCACCACATGCTTGCTTTCTTCCTTTGTTCTGTGGAAACTTACAAAACTGGGTCCCATATTTTGATTTTCTCTTCCCTTCTTTTTCAGCATCCATTGCCTTTGCCTGCTCCTCAAAATCACCTCACTACTTTGGTATCAGGGAAGGCTTTGCTAACCTCAAATAACCCACATTGAATGGCTCTACTATATTTTTAAAAAGATATTTTGTTGAAGTGCTTCACTTTCACATTTCCACATCACCCAACTCTGTGCAAAGTCTTTTCTAATAAAGTAAACAATTTATGCAAAGTAATGATACAATAACTCAGGAGTGTGCTGGAGTAAGATCAAACATTATTACATTTTCTGTGTGAGCATTTATATTCAGGAAATCAAATCTGATTTTGATATATTGTTTTATTGTCTAGATTTAAGAAAGTGATAGAGAAATTTAAGAGAGTGATAGCGTGAAAATTAAGTGTAAAAATGTATAGTATATACATTTTTGAAAAATTTTGTTAAAACACTTACCAACACAACACTGTAATAACCTTATCTGAAAAATATATTCAACACCCAAAATCCCCTCAATTTCTTTATTTTTTAAATGTAACAGAAATCTATTTCCCCTGTCTTCTACCTCCATATTGTTACAAAAAGATAAAGAAAACCAAGTTTCTTGTTGCAAATTGTAACATATAAGCATTGTCAAGCAAAACAACTTCCCTCATTAGCTGTGTATACACACACACACACACACACAAGCATATGCCTATAACCATATGTATATGTACAGATATACTCATGTAGGTATATATTATATATGTGTATATACAAATACATATAATTTGTGTGTACATACATGTGTATATGAGTGTGTATAGCCCATGAGGAAGTTGGTTTTACTGGACTATGCTTGTCACATATATTATATATATAGATGTATGTTTTAATACATTTTACATATATGCACATGCAATTTGTCACACATACATTTGTGCCTCATTTTGCACCCTAAATCCATCACCTTTTTGTCATAAGGTAGATAGTAGTTTTATCATTGTTCTTCTGGAATTGTGTTTGGTCATTGTATTGATCATAGATCTTAAAGCTTTTTAAGCTATTGGTTTTATTGTATTAATTGTTCTATATGTCCCATTTAAATTTTTTATTATATTCTATCTTATTTCCAATTGTTGCATGTTTCTTGTCTCCCTAATTAGAGAGTACAGTTTTTGAATCCAGAGACTGAATTATGTTCTAATAAAATGTGTCCCTTACCCAGAAGTCAGATTTCTGTCCAGAAGCAAGTCTCTGGAACAGAGTTCATAGCAGAAAAGAGTTCTATGTTATAGAAATTACAAAAATCACAAATCACTAATCTTTTCTGGAACATTTGCCCTTTCCTCTGCAGCCTAGAAATTCAGGCCGAAGTTCCAGGCTTACTGATTTCATTTATACACAATTTTAGCCAGCATAGTTATCTGATTTCTCATACCCCTGTAGATCAGAAACAGTTCATTAAAAAGGGGAGGGTGGAAAAGCCCAGCAGACTGACAGTAGGAGTGACAGCTGACCAGGCTGACAACTAGGGGAGGAAAGAGACAGAAAAACTGCTAGAACAGAGCACAGAATCATAATTAGTGGTCATAATGAGGGCCTTAACTCAGCAAGTTCAGGTTGAATTATATTTAATATATGCTGCTTAATAAGGCAGGGGTTTGTGTAATTTACTCTAGAAAGATTCCCAGGAAAATGGAAAAAGTCTTGATAATTAAATGGACAAGTTTCAGTTGTCTAGAAAACCTATGTGGAACATAATTATTTTAATTTATGGACTAAAACAAGAATTTCCTTAATATGATATAATAAAAAAGATGAGTGCACATGAAATCTATTATGTACAGTTTGCTACTCCTTCTAAATATATAACAAAGCTATATAAACTTTTTTCCCCTGTTCTTTCCTACTCTGGTTCACCTTTCCAAAAGATGGTAAAATTACACAGTGTCTGAGGTGGTTAATCTCAATCCAGGTCTTTGTCACTGGACATACAGTATTCTATCCACTCCATGTTGCCTCCCTAATCTAATTAAATACTATTTGTAAAGCAATTAACTTGGCATATAGAAAGCACTTAAATGCTTATTCTCTTTCCCCTTGCTTTCTGATAGTGGCAGTTATTGTTCTTCTGCATCTTCTATGGTTTTTGACAAAAGTTCTGAGTGTAGAAAAGGCACATAAATTGTGCCAGTCACATTGACAGAACGGTCTTCTCCCCATATGGTTTTTCTTCATTGAAGCAGAGAGAGCCTCAGAAATCTCAGACTTTGGAGAGCCTCATTATTCTAGTCTAGGGCCAGTTCCCATTTGTGGTAACCAGGCTCAGCAAATGGACCAACTCAAGCCACTGTTTCATTTTCTTTCTACTACAAAGATAACTTTAGCCTATTTGACCCTTCCTGCTCCTTCACCCTTGAATTCTGTTCTTATAACATAAGTACTGGAGGCATCAAATTGATTTTAGAGCCAGGATGATCTGAATTCATGTCCTACTTCTGATATCTTGGTGTGTATCAGTGTTAAGTCATTTAATGTCTCTAAGCCTCAATTTCTTTTTCCATAAAATTGGGATAACTACAATTCCCACCTCTTAAGATTGCTTTGTTGTTGTTCAGGCATTTTTAGTTATGGGTGGGTCTCTGTGGCATCATTTTTCTTTCTTTTCTTTTCTTTCTTTCTTTATTTTTTTTGGGTAAAGATAGTGGAGTAGTTTGTCATTTCCTTCTCCAGCTTATTTTACAGATGAGGAAACTGAGGCAAATAGAATTAAGTGACTTAAGTAATAATTCTGAGGTCAAATTTCAATTCTGGAAGATGAATCTTTTTTACTTCAGGCCTAGCACTATGTGCTTGAATTGTTGTGAGACTTAAATATAATAGTAATAATAATAATAATAATATATAAAGCAAAGCACCTAGGTGGCACAGAGGATAGAGCACTGGCCCTGGAGTCAGGAGAACCTGACTGAGTTCACTTATGGTCTCAGATGCTTTCCTCTTACTAGCTGTGTGATCCTGAACAAGTCGCTTAATCTCAATTATTTTGCCAAAACAATAAATATTGTATGTAAAGTGTTTTGCAGAATTTAAACTAAACAAAGCAATGTTTTAGAAAATGTTTTCTTCTTCTCTTCTTCCTCCTCTTCCTTTTCTTTCTCCTCCTCTTCCTTCTTTTCCTTCTCCTTCTGTTCCTCCTCTTCCTCTTCCTCCTCCTCCTCCTTCTTGTTTTCCTCTCCCTCCTCCTCCTTTTAACAACTGTCATTTTCTAATAACTACTATCCACCATCTCTTACAGAACTCCACAGAATTATCAGCTCTTACTTCAGCAGTTCAGCTATGGCACAAAGGAAATAATGCTGGATGTAGTGTTACAAGACTTGAGTTCAGATTTTACTCTTTTACTTACATTACCTGTGACACTATGATAAATAATAAGTCAGTTGGGCCTTTGGTTTCTCATCTGCAAAATGAGGTAATAAGATCAAACTGCCTCTAAGGTCCTTTCCAGATATAAATATATGACTCTATAATCCTTCTTTGCCGTGCTAATAGTGGCCTCCCTGACTACATAAAATGTTAGATGCTTTATAAACTTTAAAGTGCTACATATATGTGGCATTGAATGGGAGTGGGGTGGGAGGACAGGTGTACTTTTTCTACACATAAGGAATACACAGGGGAGTTTCTGATAGCCAATTGTAGATTTGGGAGGTTTCCTTTTAAGGGGTGTCCTAGAAATAATCTGATTGAGGTGGTATTTGGCAGGAATAAAGCTTGATGACATAATTCCTACTTAAGGTCTTACTTACCTGCACATTGTGTTAGGAATTTATGTCATATCCATATCTCTTACAGCAGAAGAGTTAGGGGGTAGGTTTCCCATGAGTAGCACAGATTTCTGTTTCTCTGATTTGGCTCACTGTTGCCTCAAGAGATTATCTCTACTAAATTTGGGACTCTTTTTCTCTTGTTCTGTATCTGTGTCTGTTTTATATGTGTATCAACATAATACACATATATGCATACATACATATACACACATATAGTTAGTAACTATATATACATGTATACACAAATATCTATCATATCTTATATACATAGCAATCTCTCTATACATATATACATATACTATATATGTATACACATACCCATCTTTACATATATACACACATGTATAACATATATAATATGTAATATATCAGATTATAAATATAATGTCTATGCATACATGTCTCTATGTATACACATATGTTTTTATATAAATATATATATATCTAAATTTTTGTGATAAACTTTTTTGTTATTTCTTTGTGAACAGATGTACAAATGAATAATTGTATAGTTGGAGGATTTGTAGCCAGCTAATGGTCATTCTCAAAGAATGTTGAGAGATACTTATTTATAAATTCACACACATACTTGTATAGATAATGCTTGTAGTCACTCTTGTTATTTGCATACATGTATATGTGTTATATGTATATGACATGTTTGTACTACATATTCTGCTTATAGGTTTTCTTGTTTCTAGAGACTTGAATTTGACTAAAGAATATGATTCCAATGTAGTTCTATCATATTTGGTCCTTCTAAATAGGGTAAGTGTCCACTTTTGTTTCACGTGTGTCTCAGCCTCAGCTAAGAGAAGGTGTGTTTCCTATTCCTCTAAAGAGATTCAAAGACTTCTGAAATCTCTGTCTGGGCCCTTATGAATCATCAAGACCAGAATTTGCTGCCTGCCAAATTTTCTTTCATAGAAACAGTAAATAAAACGACAGCAATGACAGGAGAGTGAACAAAGAGAGGAACAGTACCTTTGGAAAAGAAGAAGCTCTGTCAGTTGTGGACACAGAAGCAGCTTCTCCTGATCCTCTCCCACTCTCAAAGGGAGCCACTCATTAGCTTACTAAAATTAGGAGTTTTGGGTAAATTGCTTTTTAACAGGTAAGTGAGAACAATGCAAAATTTCCTCCAGCTAGCCGCCAGCTGTTCCCTCCCTTGTCTTGCCAACATCACTTCTTGGCTAGAAGGCAGGAGTAACTTTAGTTGCTTCTCAGCTTCCAGTTCCCATTGTTTGCAACTTGAGCTCCTCAGATCACAGCAGAAGGTGCAAGGGATCCTGTAGGCAGAGAATGAGCACCCCAATTGACCCTGTCAGTACTTTCCTCTGTATGGAGGGAAACAAGAATGGTCATGCATCCCATCTTTCAGCTTCTCTTTCCCAGAAGCTTCAAAAACAAAAGTCATCGGAATCCAAATTTAAAAGATCTCATCAAATGGTGAACTCAGGGAGCATCTGCAAGAATCTCTCATCTCCATTGCAGAATCATCTCCATAAGGAGACAGAGAAACTGGGACTATCTTATCAGTTATTTTGTGAGTGTCCAGTCATTAAACAATTATCTTTCAACATTCTTTGAGATTGGCTATTCAGCTGGCCACAATAAATCCATTTGTATATCTGTTCATAAAGATATAATGAAAAAGTTTGTCAAGTGCCTTGCAAGAATCAAGACACATTGTGTTAGAGCATTCTGCTGATCTGCAAGCCTTATCAAAAAAGGAAGTAAGATTAGTTTGGTGTAAAATGTCAGCTATTATTATTAGAATGAGGCACCTCTCCTTTGTGCCAGTGCCTCCTGTAATAAAATGGTCAGGGAATTGAACTTCGAGCTATAATACTTGAATCTCAGGCTACCACTTAGTATCTTTATGACTTTAGGTAAAAATCTCTTACTTTCTCTGAGCCTCAGTTTCTTCATATGTAAAAAAAGAAATTGTTTTCATTCTTTATTTCACAGTGTTGTGAAGAAAAAAACATTTGTAAACTATAAAATACTACAGATATGATGCTATTAAATGTGACCAAGAAAGTGAAAGATCCACAAATTCATATAAAAGTCAAACTGAAGAAAAATTCCCCGGTTTTTTGGAGGGAAAGGGACCCACAGGAAGAAATTAAAAATCAAATCAATCAGAACTCCTATTCAATAATAACCTGTCTCAAATATCTGAGAATTGGTGTGTAGAACTGAGTCCAGGACATTTGCAGGCAAGAATGATCAGATAGTCGGCATTAAATAGAGCCCCTGAACTGGCTGATATAGCCTCAGGACTGCTTTCAATAAGGAATCAGCTAATAAGAGACACTGGGCTCTTGTGAAAATATTACTTTCCATACTCAAGTTCTGGGCCATTTAAACTATGTTAATTTGGATCTGTTAACCGCAGCTCATTGTTGGAATGGACCCAACAGACCTGTGGTTCTGTCCTCAGGAACCCCAATTTCTTTTAATAGTGACAAGAACCTGTGTTAAATACCTTGGCAACAAAAAATAACTTTTCTTCTCTTGAGCTGTGGAACTAAACAAATAAGCTAATTATTAAATTAAAAAAGGTCTAGAAGTAGGATTTTTAATCCTAATTTTGTCACTGATTTTTCTTATCACACAGGCAAATTCTTCACTATCTTTGTGCTTTTATTCTACAGTAAAACTAGGCCTATGCTACTTATGTGACAAGTGAGGTGCTCATTAAATTCTGATGGATAATTAAATGATATAGTACTCATTTTAGAGATCAGAAGTTTTAAACTGCAAGTAAGTATTTTACCGAGTGACCATCTTCTGAGGACATGAAGATTTTCAATGAATGAAGAAATGAGAAAATGAAAAGTATTAAGCACTTATTACTTATAAAAGTGAAACTTTATACTAAGTACTGGAGACACAAGTACAAAAGCAACTCAGTTTATGACCTTCAAGAGACTGTAATCTAGTAGGAGGAGACAACGAAGACAAGGGTATCTGGGAAAGTATGTAGAAATAATGCATGCTGTTATGAGTAAAACAATAAAGTCAATTGACATGTTCTATCTGGTAGCAATGGTGATATGAATTTTATTACTGTTCAAAGAGCAAGAAGTGAAAAGTAGAGGAGGTTGGAAAGGTACTTGCTTTCTGACTGGGGTGATGGCGAGGAGTAAACCCAGTAGTGATTAGATGAGTTGTGAAACATGGTTTAGAATGATTTTAATCTACTGAGTCTTGAGCTTTTGCACTGGTTGGTTCAACAACCACAAAGGCAGGATCCTAGGGTAGTTGTCCCCAAACTGAGTTTATTATGTCATTCTTGGTATGGTATCAGGATGTACAGTAATCTAAATGTGGTAATGGGGTAGGTAGACAACAAAATGGATTGTGAAAAAGGTTGATAAGATATGTATCTTTGATAGCTAGGTGACACAATGGATAGAGCTGTAGGCTTTAATTCAAGAAAATTTGCCTTCCCCCTCATTTTCCCCCCCATATAAAAACAACCAAATGAGTCATGAAGAATTGGACTTTGTAGAGGGACAGAACTCTGGAGAAGTATATTTGAAACAAGGATATTTACAACAAGGTATTAACTCAGTGTGATTGATGAGATGATGGTTCTCTGGTTTACATATAGTTATTACTTAGTATAGTGATGTAAGGTTCTCTAGTTCACACATACTCAGTATGCTGTAATGATGTAATTGTAATAGGGTATTTAAAGGCTAAGAGAATTGGGGACACAGTCAGTCAGAATGAACAGATTATAAAGGACAGACTGTGAAGGAGACAATAAAGACTTTAGATTCTATTCCTGACCATCCTTGAGGTGACTATCCTGCTGAGACCAAAGCTCCATCTGGAGGACCTCCAGAAAGTTAGCCCTGACATTATAGGACTTGACTGAAATTACTGAACCACAAAATTCCTAAGATGTTTAGAACATGTTCAGGTATCCATTCTTGGATGCATTTTTATTTTTATAGTTATTTCTATGTAGTGAAGTTAGTCTTCCCAACTCAATGTTTTCTGTGTTAAATCTTTAACATTTGTAACAATGAATGACTGAGCAGATTACCTTAGCTGTAAGTTGATGACATTTCATTAGGTTAGATTACATTTGAACTGAACCAGCTACACCCCAGTGAAAGAACTCTGGGAGATGACTATGAACCACTACATAGAATTCCCAATCCCTCTATTTTTGTCCACCTGCATTTCTAATTTCCTTCCCAGGCTAATTGTACACTGTTTCAAAGTCCGATTTTGTTTGTATAGCAAAATAATTGTTTGGACATGTATACATGTATTATATTTAACTTATACTTTAACATATTTAACATGTATTGGCCAACCTGCCATCGGGAGAAGGGGTGGGAGGAAGGAGGGGAAAAGTTGGAACAAAAGGTTTTGCAATTGTCAATGCTGAAAAATTACCCATGCATATATCTTGTAAATAAAAAGCTATTAAAAAAGGTTAGATTACATTGACATCTTGGTCAGTTTTTGGTATCAGAACTAGTGTAGCCATGATGAAGTGACCATATGTTTGGATTTCTTTTTTAGTAATATTGAGAAACCAATACAATTGGCAGAAATTCAGAACAGGTGGGACACTGTCAGATTGTGGTGAGACTAAATATTTCTGAGAGACTTGCCTCCTTTTTTTTCTTAGGGAAATCCCATAAGTCTGTACAATCCGAACTGGTTTCTTTCCCTTCCTAATACCTGTATGCCAAATCAAGGAACTAGTGGTTTTTAGTGGAAATGCTACATCATTAGAGAAAATTGCAGGCCCTCTTTTAGTGGGTCAATCAGCAAATATTTTTAAAGCACTCACTAGGAATTGTGCTAAGTTCAGACATAAAATGAAAGTTTAAAAAATATAATTTTTGTTCTTCAAGAACTCACATTAAAATAGGGGATATAGTATGCAAAAACATAAAATATTTGTTGTTATTGAATTATATCTGACTCTTTGTGACTCCATTTGAATTTTTCTTGGCAGAGATACCAGAGTGGTTTTCCAAACTCTTCTCCATCTCATTTTACAGACAAAAAACTGAGACAGAATTAGATGACTAGCCCAGGGTCAACAAGCAAGTAAGTATCTGAGGCCACATTTGAACTCAAGTTCTCCTGATGCCAGGGCTGGCACTCTATCACTGTGTTACCTAGTTACTCTCTATATACTATACACAGTAATCCCTTCCACATCTTAACTTTCTCTATTGATACATCTCAGGGTCAGCATGAAAAATTAAATGGGAATTTTGAAGAAGGCAAAGGCCTTTACATACAAAGGCCAGTAGATGACACAGAAAAAGTTTAAAAATTCAGAAATGCATAAAATGTATGTATATTATTATGTATCAACATATTTTATCTTTTGATACCATAATGATTCAGACTTCTATAGTATGAATGGATGGCCAAAATTTTTTACATGGATTTTCCAGATTGAGAGAGTGCTGTGCCCCTAACCCTCCAAAGTGGAAGGGTAATACAGAGGAAAGACAATGGGACTGGGGAGGCAAGGAAAATACTTTTAGTGGGAGATGGGATTTGAACTGAATCTTGAAGGAAGGCAGGAGGTGAGCTTAAGATGAGAGATTATACAAAGTATAGGGGACAGCCGATGTAAAGGCACCAAGATGGAGATCATGTGTGAAGGCCAATTTTATTAGAAATGTGGAAGGATGTCAAGTTCAGGAAGAATGCAAGTGCAGAAAGGGACCAGGGACTTTCAAAACTTTCAAGGACTTTCAAAACTAGAGGATCCCACTCCTGCTACCAGAGAGACCTCAGAAAGAAGAGTTTGAGAAACACAAAAGGAATGGTGTGTATTTGAACACATTCTTACCTTCTTCAGAAGAAAAAGAGTCCCTTCTAATTTCTAAATAGGACCATACTCTCTCTGGAATGTCCTATGACAATAAGCCCCAACTTGGAATAGAAATGATTGTAGTTATATGGAGGGCAAGTAAATGTGAACTAAGAGACTTGTTTGACCAAATGAAAGAATGTAAAGGAAGTGTTTAGCCAGAGAAAATGTCAGTATCAGAGATGAAAGTTAATCTTTTAACTCAGAGAACTGAAAACTCCTTGAGTAGGAAGGAGGGGAAGGGAAAGAGTACACTCTATGAGTCCTTTAGGAAGATTAAAAGGGAGGGAGAAGAAGCAGATGTCTTCAACTGGGCATAAGTAAATGTGTTATAAGCTGTTGTTTTGCTTGGTCTGCAGTGGTGAGAGACCTTGATGTTAAACTATATTACTGGGACCTAATTTAAGCTCCCCTTAGAAACGTGGCCAGGGAATGTAAGATTGGCGTGGCATCAGGGAAGCTTCAAAGGAGAAGGGTTCAGGGAAGGGAGTGGGGAATCTGGATTTTACCTTGGCTGTGAAACCAAAGATCTTATTGAGAGCTAAACATATGCTATAATATATGCTTTTAAATGTAGGGATTATACCTGCTCTTTCTTATCCTTTTTTTTTTTTTTTTTTTTTTTTTGCCAATAGAGACCTTTATTTGGCAGGACCCCAGATTTCTTAGTTCTGAAAAATAAGGGACAAGTAACAGTGTAGCCTCCATAGAAATGAACATACCAACCTCTGACTCTGTGTTCTTTAGTAGAAAGCATTCAGCCCTTGAAAAATAAGCAAGAAATGATAAACCACAGAATAAATCTTATTTAACTGGCTGGGGACACACTAATTTCCTCATTGGGGGAGGGCGAAGGGTGTGGTAAAAGAAGGTTTTGAGCATCCCTTGACGTTTACAAAGGCTCTGTGGGCCAGCTGGAGGCTTTCCAAGGCTCCCCTCTCAGGCCAGCCAGCAGGGAGTTGAAATAATCTAATTTTAATTATGTGACAAAAGCATGAAGAATCATTTAAAGGTCTGACAGAGGGAAAAATGGCTCCAGTCTGCCAGTACTCCTTAGATGGTAATAAAGAAACCCACAGGCTTAATGCTGAATTTTGATGTTTCTCAAAAGAAAAAGAAAGCTCATATTGTGGCCAGACTCCTTACAGAAGAAAGAGAAATGAACTACTGGTGGCCCTCCAAGGATTTATCAGATAAGAGGAAGGCACCTTAAATGCATCTGGCTGAAGAACAACATTTCCAGCTTGTTGATGGGGTTTCAATGGCTAAAAATATTAAGTGAGATAAAATAGTCAATCTCTCTTCCCCTATCCTCTCCCTTAGCAGTTAGGGTTTTTCTATGGCTTTTAGCTCCAATGCTTTTTTGGGAAAAAGGCATCATAGCTTTAAAAAAAAAAGTTGGTGTTTGAAAGATCATCTAGTTCAATGAGGCATTGAACTATATATATAATTTATGGCCCAAAACTTAATTTCTAGGTTTAGATAGACTAGATTTAATCTTGGGTGGGGTCATCTCTGAAAAAAACCCCATAAGCCCCCAAACTCTTAGTCTTGTTTTATCCCTCTATAGAGTCTTCCTTGGAAATATCAGAATGTAGCTTGTATATATGCTTCTATAGATAAGGTGAAAGGGTACTCAGCTTCTGTAGAAGTACTCAGGTTAATTACATGTCATATATAGACTAGGTTTTATTTCATTCAAGAGAAAAAAATAAAGATTTACAGAGAAGTCCATAACAAGCAGGAAATCTCTTTCCCTCTCAAGTAAAGCTCATGTTCTTTACATTATTATACAAAGTTTGAAGATCCCTCTGAAACTCTGGTAGAGTCAATTCCTTCTAACAGAACTCATAAGGAAGTCCAAGGTCCGATTTGCTATGTCCTTTGTTGACGAATTTCTGTGGTTTCTGACTGATACGAGGACTCCTCTACTTGGTCACAATCACATCCCATCCAGCCATCTACCTAAGTGGTCTCGCCATCTGCCTCTTGCTGAGAGGCAATAGCTCTCCATTGAGATTTGTATTTCTAAATACCTGGTAATATTAATCTGTTAATCCTTAGAACTCCCATCCCAGAATCCAGCTGTTTTGAATGGTGAACTGAGTATATATTAGTCTATTTAAAGTGTGTGGAGTACTCAGGGAGGACTATTCAAACAATTTTGGTGTCTATCTTTCCCTAACTCTCAAATATATCTCCAGAAAACAGTAGTGTGCATAGCAGCTATACCCTGGGAAAAACCATCCTGGCATATGGGCTAAACCAGTTAGAGGGTAATCAACAATTCTTGAACTCATTAGTGAGTTAGAGGGATGTCTACCTCAAGTGAAGGTGTCCCCCAGCAGAATAGGTAGATGAGAACAATTTGTACCAATGGCTGAATCAGGAGTTGGGGACAGCTTAGAGCTTGGTCAGATATCAAACATGGTAAGGTCATCCACTGCATCCCAGGTTATCATCAGCTATCTTGACTTTTTTCTTGCTATTGGACTTTGTTGTTAATGGAAAAGAGAATGAGGCTGGTGACTTTGTTCTTTGAAAATGGATGAACAACAAGAACACTTAGTCCATAGATGATTTTAGATTCCTGGACTATGCTTTGCCTTCACAGTCCATCTAATAAAGTACCCAGGCCTGTTTCCTGTGTATCTCCTTTCCTCCTTTTCTCTCATATTTCCAATTTTAAACTTGGAATAATAATCAAATCAATGGTGTCATTGCTTCTGCAAAAAGCTTTTCAGTGGACTGACTATATTGTGGATCAACTAATTTTTCTCTGTGATTCCCCAGACAGAAATTCCCTTCCTTGGCCAATATTTTCTATCTATGTTGCCTTCCTCTATTAGAATATAAAGTCTTTGTGGTCAAAAACTGCCTCTAGGTTTGTTTATTGGATTTTTAAAAATATCCTCTATTTAGAACAGTGCCTGGCACATACTAAGTGATTAATAAATTCTTTTTCATTTATTATTTATCTAGTCATTCATTCATTCTTCATTCATAAACTCAGCATTGCCTGGGGATTTATTTTCTTTCCAGGAGGTTTAGTCTCATAATTTTCCAGGAGTTCTTCCTCTTCTTTTCTACTACTACTAATAGTTGGCATACATACATATGTGTCTATTGTGTACCAGACATTGTGTAGATCTTTATGATTATTGCCTCATTTGATGCTCATAACAATCTTGGGAAGTGGGTACTATTATTATCCCCATTTTATGGATGAGGAAAAGGAGGCAAACAGAAGTTCTTTCCCAGGGTCACATAGTATCTGAGGTTAGATTTGAATGAAAGTCTTACTTCTTCCAGGTCTTGTGCTTTATTCACCAGTTGCCACTTAGTTGATTCTTCTATTAATCACTCTATTAATCTTCTATCAATCAATCAATCTACTATCACCTCTTTTATCTCTGGTGCTATACTAGGCATTGAGGATACAAGTTGTAAAAGTAAAATTATCAGGGGTGGAGCCAAGCTGGCAGAGATAACATATGTTTCTCTCTGACCTTCTTTACAACCCTCACACTAATTATAAAATCCAGCCTCTGAATTAGCTATGCATCAGCAAACCCCACAAATATTGGGAATGCAATAAAGTATCAGCAGAAGATAATTTCAAAGATTGCCAGAAAAGGTCTGGTTCAATCTGAAATGGGAGGGAGACAGCTTAACACAAACAGCCAACCACAAATACTAGTACAGACAGCACAGAGCCCCTGGGCATTGCTAACTCCACAGGCATTGCAGATTCCACATGGCAGAGAATCTCTACAGGAATCTACCGCAGTGTTGGCCACTCTTCCTTGGTTGCAAGCCAGTAGATCAGTAGAAAAGTTATAAAACATCCCACACAAACACAAAAAGTGTATAGTGAACCCTAAAATGCCAGAATCTCAGGGGACCTGACCACTGCCACCCATCACCAGGAATGAATCAACACTGATCCAGCAGCGGTGGTCACTTGGAAAACCTCTCCCTCCCTAAAAGTAGACCTTAACTCAACTTTTAAAAAATGAGAAAAAATAGTAAAGAGGACTTTAACAATTGACAGCTTTTATGGCAAGAGACAACAGATTTTAAACTCTGAGGAGACTAAAGGCAGATTGTCTCCAGATGAAGCCCCAAAAGTTGATATAAACTGGCCCCCAACACACAAGGCTCTCTTAGAAGAAATTTAAAAGGATCTTTAAAGAGAGCTAGAAGAGAAATGGGGAAAGGAAATGAAAGCTTTGCGAGAGGGTTTGGAAAAGGCAACACAAAACAGACTTAGTGAAATGGAAAAAGGATAGAACTCATTAAAAGATAGATTTGATAAAATGGAAAAAGAAAGCAACTCCCAGAAAAATAGAATTTGTGAAAAAGTAAAAGAAAATAAATCCTTAAAAAACAGAATTTGCAAGACAGAAAAAGAAAATAACATCTAAAAAAACAGGATTTGTGAAATGGAAAAAGAAAATAACTCCTTAAAAAACAGAATTTGTGAAATGGAAAAAAATACATAGAATAAAACAACTCATTTAAAAATGCAATTGGACAAATACAAAAAGAAGTTTAAAAAAGTAAATGAAGAAAATAACAATTCAGAATTGAATACATGGAAATGAATGACTCAATAAGATAACAAGAATCAGTCAAGCAAAATCAAAAAAATGAAAAAAAAAATGTAAAAAATACCTAATTGGAAAAACAACCAACCTGGAATAGGTCTAGGAGAGACAATCTAAGGATTTTTGAGGAATACATGATAAAAAAAGAGCCTAGACACTATCTTTCAGGAAATCATCAAAGAGAACTGCCCAGATATCATAGAAACAGAAGGTAAAATGACCATTGAAAGAATTCACTGAATGCCTCCTGAAAGAGACCACAAAATTAAAACCCCAAGCAATATCATGGCTAAATTTGAGAACTATTGGGCCAAGGAAAAAATATTAAAAACATCCAGAAAGAAACAATTCAAATACCCAGGAGCCAAAATAAGGATTGCTCAGGACCTAGCAGCTTTCACTTTAAAGGATCCAAGGGCCTGGAATTTGATATTCTGAAATGGGAAGGAACTTGGAATGCAGCCAAGAATAAATTACCCTGCTAAACTGAGAATTTTCTTTCAGGGAAAAAGATGGACGTTCAATGAAACTGGTGAATTCCATGTATTTTTGATGAAAAGATCAGAGCTAAACAAAAAATTTGGCCTCAAAATACAGAACTCAAGAGAAGCATTAAAAAAACCCTCTTGAGAACTGTATTTCTGTTATGGATATACATTGAGAATACATGTATAATCTGATTTTACTGTTATAATATAAAAAAGAAACGAGATGGAAAGGGGATTGTAATAGAAAAAAAAGGAGAAAGTGGAGGTAAAATGAGGGAAATTACATCTCAGGAAGAGGCAAAGAAAACATAATTGAGGGAAAGAAGGGAAGGTGATGAATATTGTGTGAATCTTACTCTCATTAAATTTGGCCCAAAGAAAGAATAGTAGATATATTTGTTTTCACCAAGAAATATCTCTCATCTTATAGAAAATTGGGAGGGAAAAGGAAAAAAGGGAATGGGTAGGTGAGAGAAAAGAGAAATAATAGGGGAAAGGTATAAGAAAGGGGGAAGAGTTTCTAAAGGGGAAGGACTGCTTGAGGCAAGTAGTGCTCATAAGTAAAATACTGAGGAAGAGGGAAAGGGGAAAAGGAAAGAGAAAAGTATAATTTGGGGTTAATAAGATGGCAATAAATATAGAATTAGTAGTTTTAACTGTAAATGTGAATGGGGTGAGCTTTCTCATAAACCATAAGCAGATAGCAGACTGGATTAAAATCCAGAATCCTACAATATGTTGTTTACAAAAAAACACATTTAAAGCAGAGTGATACATACAAGATAAAGGTAAAAGGCTAGAGTACACTCTATTATGCTTCAGGAGAAATAAAAAAAAAAAAAAGCAGGGGTATCCATTCTCATCTCATATCAAGCAAAAACAAAAATTAATCTGATTAATAGATAATAGAGATAAGGAAGGAAACTATATCTTGCTAAAGGGTACCATAGATAATGAAGCAATATCAGTATTAATCATATATACACCAAGTGGTATAGCATCTAAATTCCTAAAAGAGAAGTTAAGAGAGTTGTAAAAAGAAATAGGCAGCAAAACTATAATAGTGGGAGATCTCAACCTTGCTCTCTTAGAACTAGTTACATCAAACCACAAAATAAATAAGAAAGAAGTTAAAGAGGTAAATAGAATGCTAGACAATTGGGAGGGAAAAGAAGAAAAGGGAATGGGTAAGCTAAATATGAGAGAAAAGAGAAATAGTAGGGGAAAGGTATAAGAATGGGGGAAGAGTCTCTAAAGGGGAAGGATATGATAGATCTTTGGAGAAAGTTGAATGTTAACAGAAAATAATACACTTTCTTCTCAGCAGTTCATGGAACCTATACAAAAACTGACCATATTTTAGGACATTAAAATTAAATGCAGAAAGGCAGAAATAGTACATGCATTTTTTTTTAGATCATGATGCAATAAAAATTACATTCAATAAAGGGCCAAAGGAAAATAGACCAAAAAGAAATTGGAAACTAAATAATCTCATCTTAAAGAATGAATGGGTGAAAACAGCAAATCATAAATACAATCAATAATTTCATCCAAGAGAATGATAATAATGAAACAACATACCAAAATTTGTGGGATGCAGCCAAAGCAGAAATAAAGGGAAATTTTATATCTATAGATGCTTACTTGCATAAAATAGAGAAAGAGAAGATCAATAAATTTGGCTTGCAACTAAAAAAGGTAGAAAAAGAACAAAATAAAATCCTTTAATCAAATACCTAACTTGAAATTCTAAAAATAAAAGGAGAGATCAATAAAATTGAAACTAAAAAAACTATTGAATTAATAAATAAAACCAAGAGTTGGTTTTATGAAAAACCCCAACAAAATAGATAAACTTTTAGTTAATTTGATTAGAAAAAGGTAAGAGGAAAATCAAATTGTTAGTCTCAAAAATGAAAAGGGAGAACTATCAACCAATGAAGCGGAAGCTAGAGCAATTATCAGGAGTTACTTTGCCCAACTTTATACCAATAAATTTGACAATGTAAGTGAAATGGAGAAATACTTACAAAAATATAGATTACCCATATTATCAGAAGAGGAAATAAATTGCTTAAATAGTCCCATTTTAGAAAAAGAAATAGAATAAGCTATTAATCAACTCCCTAAGAAAAAATTTGCAGGATTAGATGGATTTACATGCGAATTCTACCAAACATTTAAAGAACAATTAACTCCAATACTATATAAACTATTTGAAAAAATAGGGAATGAAGGACTCCTACCAAATTCCTTTTATGACACAGACATGGTTCTGATACCTAAACCAGGTAGAAAGAAAACAGAGAAAGAAAACTATAGACCAATCTCCCTAATGAATATTGATGCAAAAATCTTAAATGAAATATTTGCAAAGAGATTACAGATATTCATCCCCAGGATAATACACTCAACTAAGTAGGATTTATACCAGAAATTCAGGGTTGGTTCAATATTAAGAAAACTATTAGCATAATTTACTATATCAATAACCAAATTAACAAAAAACATATGTTTATCTCAATAGATGCAAAAAAAGCATTTGATAAACTCCAACACCCATTCCTATTAAAAACACTAGTGAATATAAGAATAAATAGACTTTTACTTAAAATAGTAGCATCTATTTAAAACCATCAGCAAGCATCATATGTAATGGAGATAAACTAGAATCATTCCCAATAAGATCATGGGTGAAATAAGGTTGCCCACTATCACCATTGCTATTCAATATTGCATTAGAAATGCTAGTCTCAGCAATAAGAGAAGGAAAAGAGATTAAAGAAATTATAGTAGGTAATGAGGACACCAAATTATCACTCTTTGCAGATGATATGATGATATACTTAGAGAACCCCAGAGAATCAAGTAAAAAGCTATTAGAAATAATCCACAACTTTAGCAAAGTTGCAGGATACAAAATAAATCCACATAAATCAGCATTCTTATACATCACTAACAAAATCCAACAGCAAGAAATACAAGGAAAAATTCCATTTAAAATAACTGTTGATAATATAAAATATTTGGGAATGTATCTGTCAAGGGAAAATCAGGAACTATATAAGCAAAACACTTTCTACACAAATATAGTCAGATTTAAGCAAGTAGAAACATACCAAATACTTATGGATATGCTGAGTGAATATAATAAAGATGACAATGCTCCCTAAACTAATCTATTTATTTAGTGCTATACCAATCAAACTCCCCAGAAACTATCTTACTGAACTAGAAAAAATAACAACAAAATTCATCTGGAAGAACAAAAGGTCAAGAATTGCAAAGGGATTAATGAAGAAAAAAGCAAATGAAAGTGACCTAGCTATACCATAGCTAAAACTATATTATAAAACAGCAGTCCTCAAAACCATTTGGTACTGGCTAAGAAATAGACCAGTTGATCAGTGGAATAGGTTAGGCTCACAGTACAAAATAGCCAAAGAGCATAACAATCTAGTATTTGACAAACTGAAAAGCCTCACCTTTTGGGATAAGAATTCAGTATTTAGACAAAAACTGCTGTGAAAATTGGAAACCAGTATGGCAGAAAGTAGGCATAGATCCATATTATATATCAAGATAAGGTCAAAATGGGTTCATGATCTTGACATAAAGAATGATACTATAAACAAATTAGAAGAACATAGGATAGTTTACCTCTTAGATTTGTGGAGAAGAAAGGAATTTGTGACCAAAGAACTAGAGATCATTATTGATAATAAAATAGATAATTTTGATTATATTAAGTTAAAAAAGGTTTTGTACAAACAAAACTAATGCAGGCAAGATTAGAAAAGAAACTGGGAAAACATTTTTACATCCAAATGATCTCATTTCTAATATATGTATACATACACACACACACACACACACATACACACACACACATATATATATATATATATATATATATAAATAATTAACTCAAATTTATAATAGTTCAAGCCATTTTCCAATTGATAAATGATCAAAGGATGCATAGACAATTTTCAGATAAAGAAATTGAAACTCTTTGTAGCCACATGAAAAGGTGCTCCAAATCATTATTGATCAGAGAAATGCAAATTAAGACAACTCTGAGATGCCACTAGACACCTGTCAGATTGGCTAAAATGACAGGAAAAGATAATGATGAATGTTGGAGGGAATGTGGGAAAACTGGGACACTAATACATTATTGGTAGAACTGTGAATGGATTCATCCATTCTGGAGAGAAGTTTGGAACTATGCTCAAAAAGTTATCAAACTGGGTATACCCTTTGATCCAGTAGTGTTTCTACTGGGATTATATCCCAGAGAGATCTCAAAGGAGGGAAAGGGACCCACATGTACAAAAACATTTGTGGCAGCCCTCTTTGTAGTGGCAAGAAACTGGAAACTGAGTGGATGCCCATCAATTGGAGAATGGCTGAATATGGTATATGAATGCTATGGAATACTATTATTCTGTAAGAAATGACCAGCAGGATGATTTCAGAGAGGCTTGGAGAGACCTACATGAATTGAAGCAAAGTGAAATGAGCATAACCAGGAGATCATCATACATGGCAACAAGAAGACTATATGATGATCAATTTTTATGGATGCGGCTCTCTTCAACATTGAGATGATTCAAACCAGTTCCACTTGTGCAATGATGAAAAGAACTATCTGCATCCAGAGAGAAAACCACGGGAACAGAGGGTGGAACACAACATAGCATTCTCACTCTCTCTGTTGTTATTTGTTTGCATTTTCCCCTTCAGTTTTCCTTTTTCTTTCTTCTTGATCTGATTTTTCTTGTGCAACCAGATAACTTTATAAATATGTATATACATATTGGATCTAACATGTATTTCAACATATTTAACATGTATTGGACTACCTGCCAGATGGGGGAGGGAGTGGGGAGAAGGGGAAAATTTTGCAACAAAAGATTATGCAAGGGTCAATGTTGGAAAAAATTACCTATGCATATGCCTTGTAAATAAAAAGCTTTAATAAAAAAAATAATCCCTTAAAAGAAACTTTAGTCCTAGTAAGAATACATAATACATTCACAGCTAATTAAATGCTATATAGACACAGAATAAACCCAAAATAATGGGAGGGTGAATGAGTAATCTAACAATTAGAAGAATTTTTGAAGAAATGGTAGTTGAGTCAAGCCTTGAAAAAATATAGAGGTTCTAAGAGGGAGAAGTGAGAAGGAAGCAAATTCCAGGCAAAGAGGGGAGGGACAATCTGGGAGATGGTATGTCACACACAAGGAAGAACAAGTACTCCAATGGTTCCATCCATTACTCCCTATCCTGCTGCTATTTCTATGGCTATGTGATTCTCCTTCTATGTGGTTTTCTGGGGAGGTGAGACAAGAAACTGAGTTTTGTGTATGAGGCACAATAAAGCCAATTGACTGGACCATAATATGTATAGTGTCATAAAGCAAACAATTAGTTTTGGGTGTAGTTATAAAGAGCTTTAAATGATAATTAGAAGAGATTGTATTTGGTCCTTAAAGTAAATGTAAGACTTTCTGATCAGGAGGTCAGGGTGATCCTATCCCATAAAAGTAAAGTGCCATTTATTGTTATGCTTGTGTGTGTGTGTGTGTGTGTGTGTGTGTGTGTGTGTGTGTGTGTGTGTTTATAGGAAGGAGTGTTGTATTTTGTCTGCATTTATTGAAATAATTATGTAATTTCTGTTGGCTTTCTATACATATAGTCAATTATTCCAATAGTGTTTCTAATATTGAACCAGCCCTGCATTCCTGTGATAAATCCCATCTGGTCATAGTGTGATAATCATTGTTATATATTGCTGTAATATCCTTGCTAGTATTTTATTTAATTTTTTTCACATCAATATTCATTAGGAAAATTCATCTATACTTTTCTTTCTCTGTTTTTGGTGTTCTTGGTTTAGGTATGAGCACCATATTTTTGTTATAATTTGTTATAATTTTGTTATAACTTGGTAGAATTTTTTGCTTATATTCTCAAATAGTTTATATAGTATTAAAATTAATTGTTCTTTAAATGTTTGATAAAATTTACTTGTGAATCCATATGCCCTTGGGAATTTTTTCTTAGAAATTCATAAATGGCTTGCTCAAAATTTTTTAGTCTAAGATAGGGCTAACTATTCTATTTCCTTTTCTGCTGATGGGTATCAATGTATATTTTAGTAAATATCCATTTTTCACTTGGATTGTTAAATGCATTAGTATATAACTGAGCAAAATAACTCCTAATAATTTTTTAACTTCATTTTCTTTAGTGGTGAATTTACCATTTTCATTTTTCATACTCTGTAGTTTTCTTTCTTTTAAATCACATTAATCAATGATTTATCTATTTTATTGGGTTTCCTCACCACAAAATCAGTTCCCAACTTTTTTTTTTGTTTATTTTTACACTTAATAGTATTTTATTTTTTCCCCAATTACATGCAAGCAGTTTTCAACATTCTCTCTTGTATGATTTTGAGTTCCAAATTTTTCTCTCTTCCTCCCTTCCCATCACCCTCCCCAAAACAGCAAGCAATCCAATATAATTCCATACATGTACATTTCAACATTAGTCATGTTGTGAAAGAAGAATCAGAATAAAAGGAAAAAAGCATGAGAAAGAAAAAACAAAAATCAAATTAAAAAAGTGAAAATACTATGCTTTGATCTATATTCAGATTCCATAGGTTTTTCTCTAGATGTGGAATGACATTTTCCATCACAAGTCTTTTGGAATTGTCTTGTATTACTGTGTTTCTGAAAATAGCTATGTATATCAGAGTGAATTATCATACAATGTTGTTGTTACTATGTATAATTTTTCTGGTTCTGCTCACTTCATTCAACATCAGTTTATATATGTCTTTCCAGGTTTTTTCTGAAATATACCTGCTTATCATTTATTTTAGCACAATAATATTCCATCACATTCATATATCACAACTTGTTTAGCCATTCTCCAATTTATGATCATTTCCTCAATTTCCACTTCTTTGCTACCATGAAAAGAGCTGCTATAAATATTTTTGTACATGTCAATCCTTTCCCCCTTTTATGGCATTTTTGGGGTACAGACTTATTAGTGGTATTTTCTAGATCAGAGGGTATGCACAATTTGATTGCCCTTTGGGCATAATTCCGAATTCTCCTCCAGAATGATTGGATCAATTGTCAACTTCACCAACAAGGCAGTTTTCCTTCATCCCCAACATTAATCATTTTCTTTTTCTGTCAAATTAGCCAATCTAATAGATGTGAAGTGGTACCTCAAAGTCATTTTAATTTGCATTTCTCTAATCAAAGGTGATTTAGAACATTTTTTCATATGACTTTAGAGAGTTTCATCTGAAAGCTGCCTGTTTATACCTTTTGACTGTATTTATACCTTTTGACTGTATCAATTGGAAAAATGACATGTATTCTTATAAATTTGCCTCAGTTCTCTATGTATTTTAGAAATGAGGATTTTAGCAAAACATTGGCTTTGAAAATTGTTACCCATATTTCTGCTTTTCTTTTAATCTTTGTTGTATTGGTTTTATTCACATAAAACATTTCATAAATGGTTTCTCCTGTTTGGTCATAAATTTTTCTCTACTCCATAGATCTGACAATAAACTATTTCTTGTTCTCCTAGTTTACTTATGATATCATCCCTTGTTATCTAAATCATGTACCCATTTTGACTTTATCTTAGTATAGAGTAAGAGATATTGATCAATGCTTAGTTTCTGTCATACTATTTCCCAGTTTTCCTAGAAGTTTTTATCAAATAGTGAATTCTTATTTCAGAAGCTGGTATCTTTGGGTTTATCAAACAGTAGACTACAATATTCATTTACTACTGTGTCTTATGTACCTTATCTATTCCACTGATTCACCACTCTTTCTTAACAACACCATATGGTTTTAATGATTGCCATTTTATAGTGAAGTTTTAGATCTGGTATGTCTAGGCTACATTTACATTCTCCTCCTATCAATTCCCTTGATATTCTTCACCTTTAATCTTTCAGATGAATTTTATTATTCTTTTTCTAGCTCTATAAAATAATTTTGGGTAGTTTGGTTGGCATGAATATTAATTAACTTTGCTGGGTATAATATTTTTGGTCACAACCCCAGTTTTTCTGTACTTTGTTATATAGTGTTTTCTTTACTTCCTTGTAGGCTTTCTATGGTTTTCTGTTGTGCACTTTTTACTTTAGTTTTTTCCTTTTTTCTCTTTCCACACTCAAGAAGGCTACAATTAGGGACACATATACATATATATACACATAGATATCTATAATCATACACACATATTCATATACATATATATAAGATTATATTATGCTTATTTTCACTTGTCCTCTGTTCCTCTGAAGATAAAAATCCTTCAGAAGTCCAAATCTTTCTATATTTTTCTAAAAGTACTAGCTCATCATTCCTACAGTATAGCAACATTTCAAATTTATACTGTTTATTTATTTTCAATTGTCTAAAACTATATTAATTAATATGACTCAGGGTAGCTAGATGGCACAGTGGATAGAGCAATGCCCCTGAAGTCAGGAAGATCTGAATTCAAATCTGAACTCAGACATTTAATAGTTACTAGTTGTGTTGATTCTGGACAAGTCACTTAATCCCAATTGTCTGCCCCTCCCCCAAGTCTATGGATTAATATGACCAACATAGAGTAGTTGTTCTCTTTATACCATTCCTATCAATCTACACATCCTTTTCCAGCCTCTCTTATCCCTTACCTTCTCATTTCTTTATGAATTTAGAAGACTTTTATTCTCTGTGTATTTAGAAAATTTTATGTATTGTTCCATCTTTAACTCATTCCCAATGAGAATAAGGATCTAGAATTACCAATCCTCTTCATCTAATTCCTCTATATTAGTTCTTCCTCTTGCACCTCATTTTTATGAAACAATGATTTACCTTTTCTACATATTTTTGCTTTTTAGAATCACATCATGGTCAGATATCCCCTAATCTTTCTTTCAAACTATTTAATTGCTAGTGACAATCTTAGAGATATGGTTTATATTTATATTCATAAAAAAGTAAATAATTTGTCCTTATTGAGTCCCTTGTTTGATGTTTACCTTATATTTCTCTTGAATCTTGTATGTACAGTTTTCTACTAAATTTAGATCTTTTTGCAAGAAAATCCTGAAAATCTGTCAGTTCATTGATTGTCCACTTTTTGTTTTTTTTCAGGATTATTTGATATTAATTAACTTTGCTGGGTATGATATTTTTGGCCACAACCCCAGTTCTTCTGTACTTTGTTATATAGTATTTTAATATCTTTTAGTGTAACCATTGATAGATCTTGTGTAATTCTAATTGTGGCACAGAAATATTTGAATTTATTTTCTTATTGCTCAACCATTTCCCCCCTCAATCTGGGACTTTCAGAATTTGGCTTTGATATTCTTATAGGTTTTTCCTCCTAGAATCTCTTTCAGGTGATGACTGGCTAATTTTTCATATTTCTACTTTCTCTTCTTGTTTTAAGACTTAAGGACAATTTTCTTTAATTATTTCTTGTATTATTGTATTCAGATTCTTTTTTTATCATAGATTTCTGGTAGTCTGATTATTCTTATGTTTTCTCTTCTTCATCTCTTCTCCTGATTAGTTGTTTTTCTTATGTGATGTTTCACATTCTATTCTATTTTTTTTCATTCTTTATGTTTTTTTTCTTTATTATTTTTTGGCCTCTTCTAACTTCACTGGCTTCCCCTTGCCCAATTCTAATTTTCAAGGAGCCTTAAGATTCTGGTTTTCCTTTTCTAGTTGGTTGACTTACTTTTCTTGTTTTTCTTGGATTGCTCTTTATTTTTTTTAAATTTTTTTTCTCAATCTTCCTTATTGGATTTTAAAAGTCTTTTTTGAGTTCTTTTATGAATTCTTTTTGGGCTGTTGATCATTTGACATTACTCTTTGGTGTATAGGGGACGGTGCCTCTAGCTTCACATCCTTTTTACTGTTATTTTTCGTGCTTTGTCCTTTTTCCAATTTCTTTAATGCTTTTTCCATCTGTGACACAGTTAGGATCTCTTAGCACACTATGATGAAAGTGTTCTTGTTCCCTGAGGATCCTTCAGTTACTATAACCTTTAGTTCTTCCCTCTGACCTGGAACCAAATTAAAAGCTCAGCTTTTCTGTAAGTGCCCATATCTAGCAGCCTGCCCCACTGCTTTTGCACTTATTGAGCATGTGCTGGTTCCATTTCACCCAAGGTACACTTTGACAGCACAGCTGGATCTGGCAGCCCTTTCAGCAGCGATTCCCTCAATCTTTCCCCACTCAAACATTCTACTACCCTCTTGTCTGGGAAGTGAAAATTCCTTAGACTGAGGCCCAGGCAATTGTCTGACTCAGCTATCCCCAGGATTTGCAGAGTTAGCTAGGAGGTATTGACATGTTACTGGGGCCAATAGTCTATCCTTGAATCTCTCTTCAGATCTTCTCTGTTGGTCCCAGAAGGACCATTGTGCTGCCCCAACTCTTGCTTATTTTTGCTTCATTACATTCACCATAGGAATTATTTTGTTTTGTTTGTGGAGAAAACCTTGGGAGCTTAGAATTTTCTTACCTACTTTGTCATTTTTCCAGAATCCTCTTTTTCAATTAATTTTTAATCTAAGTTTCCATGTCCCTTTTTATGATGTAATTTTTACTGCATTATGGTTTGAAAAGGGTGCATTTGATATTTCTGTTTTTCTTTATTTTAGTGAGTTTTTTTATGCTCACCACATTTTGTGAAAGTACCATATACAGCTGAGAAAAGGTATACTCCTTACTAATCCCATTCAATTTTCTCTCAGAGGTCTATCATACATAACTTAAAAATTTTTTTCAATCTCATTAGTTTCTTGTTTACTTTCTTGTTAGATTTATTTGATTTTTGAAAGGGATAAGTGAAGGTCCCTCACTAATATAGTTTTGCTGTATCTTCTTTTAACTCTGCTTCAGCCTCTTATTTTGCACTGTGTATATTTCTCAGTTTAACTGTCTTCTAATAAAGCCCCTTCATTTAAGAGATAAGGAAACTGAGGCCCAAGCAAATTAACCCCAAATCACCCAGGTAAGTATCAGAAGCAGGCTTTCAGTTTTATGACTTCATAGTCAATGAACTTTCCCCATACTTTATAGCACCAAACTCACTCAGAATGTGTAAAAAATGGATAATAAAACTTTGAAAACTAGGAGGCAAAACATCAAATTTGGGACTGTGTCTCCTCCACAATGAGAATACCTCCTTCCAAAACATTTCTACACACACAATAGTCAATACTCTTTCCCCCTTCTCCCTCTGTCTCTCTCTTTGTCTGTCTGTCTGTCTGTCTCCAAAATATTTTCCTAAGTCTTTCCCCAATTTGGTATTACAACAATGCTTTTTCTTTTGATGTTGACAATCGATAATTTTAATAAATATTGTACTAGTGTTTGAGCAAGATCAGATCACAGTTGCATAGATTCAGAGCTGAAAGGGACTTCAGATCTTTATTTAGCCCAGCGAAATTAAGAAACAAAGTCATTAAGTTTCTTGCCCAAGATTGCAGTCACTAAGTGGCAGAGATGGCTCTCAGACCCAGCGATTATGACTCCAAATCCAGCATTCTTTTTACAACAATATTTTCAGTCTTCATAAAGTATCAACAGTCCACTTTTGTTTAAACTTAGATGAAATTCTTTCATGCCTAGTATTTATAAGAGGATTTCATTTGCATGGGAATACTAGGGAATGCAGATTCTTGCCTGATTCAAATTATATTTGCTACATAAACTTTTTTTTTCCTTTTCTGTCCCATCTTTCCTTTCCCTTCCCCCTATTTCTTGTGTTGTTTTTAGAATATAAGATCAGAAAACATGGAATCCTAGAGCTGGAAGAGACTTTAGATGTATACCGCTCATCTTCCTTTCCTCTCTGAAGCTTATGGCATGTTATTTTCCATTCTGTTATATATACCAAGCAGCTGCTCAGATTCCAGGAGTGAGGAAGGTCATTTGTATAAATAGGATACCTGACCAAACTAGGAAAGTGTGTTGGGGACTTTTAATAGCTAAGGGGCCTCAAACTGTGAATACAAGTCCCTGTCATTTAGATAAAGATATGCTGTTACACTCACAGCTCAGGCGTTACAAATTGAAGGGTGAGAGAAGCTAAGGCAAATCTACATACAAGAAAGAAAAATGGAACTCAAAGTATTCTTCTGTTCACTGACCTCTCTGGGGATGGGATTCATACTAAGGCAGTAAAGCTGCTGAGGGTTCAAATTGCCTAGAAATGATTTATAAAATGTAACTAAACAGTCAAGATAGATAGGCTGCCCTTGGTAGTTGCTCAAGTATTTCTTCCAATTGCCAATTAACATGGGGAGACAAGTATAGACAAATACAATTTAACAGTTTAGACAAATACAATTCCTTTTTCATTCTAAATGGTACATTGGCTTCACAAATAGGGCCAAATGACAAACTTCAGATGTTCTAAAGATTAGTTAGAGACTTCATTTATGTAACAATTATTATATAAATGTTTATAACAATTGTTTCAGATGTTTATCTTTGGTAATTTGGAATGAATAGTAATGAAAATTTTCAAATTGATAGATGTCTCAGAGGACATTATAAGAAACAAGTTCTCAATTAGTTATATTTAAAAGCAAATGCAAGCAAAAGAGAGAAATAGATATATTTTTCATAACATTAAAATTAATTGAAACCTTAGTTAAGATAGTCATTGCCTCTCATCTGGACTGTTGGGATGGCCTCCAAATCTTCTCTCTGCCTCAAGTCTCTTCCCATTCCAATCTATCTTTCACATAGTTACAACAGTGATATTCCTAAAACTAGGCCTGAACATGTCACTATCCTACTTAATAACTGTCTTAAATATAATTGTACTTTACTTTTATGTACATTACATCCTACATTTTATAGAACTGCCAAAGGGGTCTTGTATATCTTTTTCATGCTTGACTCTCCATCACTGTGTCTTTGCACCAGCTATATGCTATGCCTGGGATAATCTCCTCATTTCTGCTTCATAAAATATCTCCCTTCCTTCAAGACACAGCTCAAAACCTTGGACACTAAGTTTATCCTGATTTAAGCAACTGCTAGTTCTCTTCTTTCCCATATTTTTCTTCTATATATACTTATATAGGCACATATTGTCATCCCCAATGGAATATAACATCTTTGAGATTAGAGATTGCACATTTTTTTTGTCTTTGTGGTCCTGCATCTGGCACATAATAACTTTGAATGCAAGAGTTTTAAGATATGCACATTTTAAGTCTGTTTAGCTTCTCTTAATGATACATATGTTATAGTGTCTTTAGAATTCTCCCAATCAGGTGAGGAAATGTGAATTGTTATCTGCCTGGACAATAACCACACTCCACATTTCAAAAGAACTAAATTGAAGAATCTTAACAGTTAACTATATCATTCCTCTTGTGCTTTTTGCCATTTCCCACAATGTAACCTCATTGCACAGAACTGATTTTGATCCAATGGGCAACAGGAAAAGAATTCTGAAAGAAGGAGTGATACAAATCAGTGGACAGAGAGGAATCCCAAAGCAACCTGGCAGGATTTCTCCTTGAAAGGACTATGTCTTGAGTCTCCACATTCCATGAGGTTCTAGTGATAGCAAAGTCAGTCAGAAAGCTTTGCTAACAAAACTCAGGGAAAGCATTGACCTTTATGAAGTCTGTTCACACCAAATTAACCAATTAATTAATAATAACTTATTAAGTGGCTACTATGTCCCAAGCATTGTACAAAGCACAAGGGATACAAATTTCAAAAATTAAAAAGTTCCCGAATTCTAGGAGCTTATTTTTTTTTACTAGAAAGATACGATATAGTCAAAAACAAAAACAACAGAAATACCATATAGGTCATAAAACCCATATTGGTTTTCATAGCACCTCAGATCTCCATGGTTGCAATGTAGATATCTACTTAAACTCTGTGCCAGCTCAATCTTTCCAAATTACTCTCATTCTGGCAGGTCTGGGACCTGCCTACATGGCAGACCATGATTACATGGTTATTCTCAAATTTCCTCAAGATCTCAAGGGTAAACTTATTATGGGAGAAGAAACCCTATTTAACTCACTGTTATAGCTCTTCACCATTTCATTTACATTTATATAAAACCAACTACTCACACAGAGACAGAGACACATTCAGAGACAGAGAGACACACAGAGAGATACATATATAGAGAGAGAGAGAAAAGAGGAGAGGGGGGAGAGAAAGAAAGAAAGAGAGAAAATGAGAGACACTAGAGCTGAAAGAGACCTTAGATGTAAAGAGAGAGAGAGAGAGAGAGAGAGAGAGAGAGAGAGAGAGAGAGAGAGAGAAAGAGAGAGAGAGACAGAGAGAGAGAGAGAGAGAGAGAGAGAGAGAGAGAGAGAGAGAGAGAAAGAGAGACAGAGACAGAGAGAGAGAGAGATAGAGAGAGAGAGAGAGAGAGAGAGAGAGAGAGAGAGAGAGAGAGAGAGAGAGAGAGAGAGAGAAGGAAGGAAGGAAGGAAGGAGGAAGGAGGAAGGAGGAAGGGAGAGAGGGAAGGAGAGAAAGAGAGAGAGGGGTAGAGAGGGAATGAGGGGAGAGAAGGAGGGAGGAGAACAAAAAGGAGAAGGAGAGAGGAAGAAAGATAAAAACAGACAGAGAGAGATAGTGCTAGGAAGTAGATAGTATTAACTTCTCTGAGAGAAAATTTGAGACTTCCTCAATATTTCTTTTAGAATTATCACAAACTTCCCAGGCCCAGATGAATAGGACCAGATAATTAAATAGAGCCCCCCAAAAGTTGTAAGAAGTGGAGAAGAGGGGCAGCGAAGTGGTACAGTGGATAGAGCACCAGCCCAGAAGTCAGGAGCACCTGAGTTCAAATCTAGCCTCAGATACTTAATACTTCCTAGCTATGTGACCCTGGGTGACCCCAATTGCTTCATTCAGACTAATGCCAAAATTCCATAAGAGACACCATTTGTATTACAGAGATATGGCAAAAGATGCCTAGAAACTTTGAGAAAATCGGCCATAATAGCAGTCAACATTTATTGGAGCACCTGTTGAGTATGAGGATATAAAAGAAAATCATGTTCTCAGAGTACTTTTTTCTTTAATTGGGGACACAGAACAAAAACACAAAAGTCAGAAACTTCAGTTCAACCATGCTAAGAAATGAGTGAAGGCTATAAACAAGTACTACTGTTTTGAAATGGGAAAGCTTATTGAGAATATATATTTAGTTGAAGAAAGCATTATGAATGAGGTTGGCTGTGAAGCACAGTGACCTTACCAGGCAAAGGTAAGCATATGATATGATACATTTAGAGGAAAGTGGGCAGATCTATTTGGTTTATAGTCAAGACAACGAGGGCAGTTAGGGAGAAGCAATAGAGTGCTAGGGCCTGGAGTCAAATGAGTTCAAATGTGGCCGTAGACACTTATTCATTGTGTGAGACTGGACAAGTCACTTAATTCTTTTTGCCTCAGTTTCCTCATCTATAAAATGAGTTGGAGAAGGAAATGGCAAACCACTCCAGTATTTCTGTCAAGAAAATCCCAAATAGGATCATGAGAAGTTAGACATGATTAAAAATGATTGAACAATAACAGCAAACTATATGTCAGTTTCTGTGCTAAGTGTTGAATAGGGAATAGTAGAGACAGGTGAAAGAGATTAATTGGAACAAAATCTGAAGTCTGAATTGTGTTTGCACTCTAACTTGGAGATAAATAGAAACCATGGAAAGTTTTTGAGTAGGGTAATGGAATATGAAAGTAATAATTTCTAAAGATTAATCTGATATTGGTTTCTAGGGATGATTGAGGAGGGAGAAAGAAATATGGCCTCCTGTAGGAGACCATTCTTTATGATCCATTTTTCTACTCATTCTCACTATCATTCCTTAATATACACTTCTATTTCTGTTTTTAAAAACAACATTATATAAACTCGAATAATCCTAGGCATTTATCATAATCCTCAATATAGTTCCAATATATCTTTCTGATATTATTTCATATTATTTTTTTCTCTAGGTTCTTTGTTCTAAAGGTGCCTGCTAATTTATTTATGTATATGACACTCTTCCGTGAAATCTTTCCTAGGGCCTACCACATTATCCCAGTTCTTAAGACTGTCTCTTTGAAATTACTTTATATATACATTGTTAATATGCATATACATATGTACATTTATATAAAATGTAAATATATATGTACACATTCATATGTACATATGTATATGTGTGTGTATATACAAATATATGTATATATCTATTTATGCAAAATTCATTTGGGTAAATATTGTATCCCCTTCTAGAATGTAAGTTACTTGAGGATAAAGACTTTGCTGTTTCTGTCTTTGTATCTCCACTGCCTATCACAAACTCTTGCACACAATATGTACTTTAAAATGTTCTTTAAATGAAATTGAATTGTGCCTACTTATAAACATTGCTAACTACAAGGTGTTTCTAACTTGTGGTCTAAGGTTCAGTTGCATCCTGCAGACCTGACAACCTGGTTTCATTCCTAGGTAGATGGTCCCAAGTCTCTACCAGGTCCCAGCAATCAGAAGATCACTTTCACTAAAGGTGTTCACATACACACTTTAATATCCCAGTACAACTAACTAAATATATATATGTATATATATATAATGTGTGTGTATGTATATGTATATGTATATGTATATAGTAGCCAAATTAACAAAATGAAAAGTAAAGATCTTACACAATCCAATCTTAGAAAGAGAAATTGAGCTTAGCTATAAATGAACTACCAAAAAAAAAAGGGTCCAGATGGATTTACAAGTGAACACTCCCAAAGATTTAAGGAGCAATTAATGTCAATTTTACAAAAACATTCTCAAAAATCGAAAAAGAAGACATTATACTGAATACCTTGTATGTGACAATATGATCTTGATACTCAAATCAGAGAGGGGTCAAAACAAGAAAGAAATTAAAAGTATATACAAGAAATACCACTTTCTCTATTATGAATTCTGAGGAAGTAAAGAAGATGCTGAGATTATGGGGGGAGGGAAGAAGAGGGAGAAGGGAAGGAAAGGCAGATGGATGTCAAGGCCTAGTTTATATGTCTGGAGACTGAACTACTTCTTCAGTGCCAACTTAACTGTTTGATGTTAATACCTCATGGCAAAAGATACCAAACTATTAGCATATAAAGGTTTGAGAAATACTGAAACTGATACTACTTATAATTGTGATAATAATATATATCTGTAGGTAATATTTATATAGTTCCTGTTATATGCTAGGCATTGTGCTTTAAAATAATTATTTTATTTGATCCTCGCAGCAATTCTGGGGAGCAGGTATTATTATTATCTCCATTTTGCAGATGGAGAAACTGAGAAAAAAAGAAGTTAAGAGACTCAGAGACACATAGCTAGCAAGTATCCAAGGTCTAGATTTGAACTCAGGTCTTCTTGACTCCAGGCCCAATGTTCTATTCACTGTGTCATCTAGTTACAGAGACACTTTTCTCAGGTGCAGATAGATGATGCAGTGAATAGAGCACCAGACCTAGAGACAGGAAGATCTGAGTTCAAATACAACCTCAGATACTAGCTGTGTGAACCTAAGCAAGTTAAGTAACTTGAGAGCCAATTGGACCTCTCAAAAACAAACAAAAAAGCAACACTTTCCTCCTTGCAATCCCATGATATTAAGAATATTTTTTTTATTCCGTAGTGCAATGATCAGTGACTATGGAGTCACCTGAATTCAAATTATTCCTATGACATTTGCTATTTGTGATGTTAGGCTTCAGTCTTCATCTATAAAATGAGGGGGTTGAACTCAGTGATCTTTGAGATCCCTTCCTGCTCTAGAAATATCCTGGTCTTACAAGTAAATAACTTGGCTCTATGCTCATAACTTGCAAGAAGCAGACTGAAGTCTTCTGATTTCAAATTCAATTCACAACACATTTTATTTTTCTCATTCTGAACCAGTATAGTGTAGAGGATCCCAGGAGCATTCAGGGACAAATGGAGTAGGAGGGGGAAGGATACCTAGGGTGAGGTAGCCTCTGGAGAGGGAGAACTGGGGGGAATGGCACCTCTTCATTATCCATCTCTGACTCTCCCACATGCCGGGGCATGGCTGAATTGATTGCCAAGTACCAGATAGGATCCAACCACATTAATATTTGCTGTACTTCACAACAGCCCATATGGCTTTTTCAGGGTCTGCCAGAGCCTGGCTGGATTAATTAGATCAAATCAGAAAAAAGGGGGAGGGAGGAAGCTAGATAGGATATTGCTATCACTGGTCCTTTCCTGACTGAGACCAAAGCTTGCATTTAGTTAATCAGTTCCATGATATAATATATTGCTTTGAAATTCAATAGGACCCTCTAGAAAGAGGTTTTTCCAATGGCTTATAGAAATAATCAGTCAAAGGTTACACACATTCAACTTGGCTATCTTTATAATAGTATTTTATTTTCCCAAATATATGCAAAGATAGTTTTCAACATTCATTTTTTTTAAAACCCTGGGTTCCAAATTTTTCCTTTCCCTCCTCCTCCAGCATAGCAAGCAATCCAATATAAGTTAAACATGTACAATTCTTCTAAACATAGTCCCATATTTGTTATGCTGCACAAGAAATATCAGATCAAAAGAAAAAAAAAGCAAACAAACAAACAACAACAACAATAAAAGATGAAAATGCCATGCTTTGGTCCACATTTAGTGTTCATTATTCTCTCTCTGGTTGGATGGCACTTTTCATCATAAATCTATTGGAATTTTGACTTTTTTTTCCAATGAGTATAACAATATAATAGAACATGCTTATCATTTTGAGTCCAAAGGAGAAGTAAAGAAAGGAAAAATAACATCAAGAAAGTTGCATAAAATTAAGACAACTCTGAGATATCACTATACACCTGTCAGATTGGCTAAGATGACAGGAAAATATAATGATGAATGTTGGAGTGGATGTGGGAAAATTGGGACATTAATACATTGTTGGTAGAACTGTGAATGGATCCAACCATTCTGGAGAACAATTTGTAATTATGTTCAAAAAGTTATCAAACTGTGCATACCCTTTGATCCAGCAGTGTTTCTACTGGGCTTATATCCCAAAGAGATCTTAAAGGAAGGAAAGAGACCCACATGTGCTAAAATGTTTGTGGCAGCCCTTTTTGTAGTGGCCAGAAACTGGAAACTGAGTGTATGCTCATCAATTAGAGAATGGTTGAATAAATTATGGTATATGAATTCTATGGAATACTATTGTTCTGTAAGAAATGACCAACAGGATGATTTCAGAGAGGCTTGGAAAGACTTACATGAACTGATGCAAAGTGAAATGTGCAGAACCTGGAGATCATTATACACGGCAACAACAAGACTATATGATGATAAGTTCTGACGGATGTGGCTCTCTTCAACATTGAGATGATTCAAACCAGTTCCACTTGTGCAGTGATGAAGAAAATCATCTACACCCAGAGAGAGAACCATGGGAACAGAGGGGTGGAACACAACATAGCATTCTCACTCTCTCTGTTGTTATTTGCTTGCAATTTTTTTCCTCAGTTTTTCTTTTTCTTCCTTCTTGAGCTGATTTTTCTTATGCAACCAGAAAGATGTATAAATATGTATACACATATTTGGTCTAACATTTTTCAACATATTTAACATGTATTGGACTACCTACCAGATGGGAAGGGAGTGGAGGGAAGAAGGGGAAAATTTGCAACAAAAGGTTATGCAAGGTTCAATGTTGGAAAAATTACCCATGCATATGCTTTGTAAATAAAAAGCTTTAATAAAAAAAAAAGAAAGTTGCATAAAGAGGAAAGGGAGAAGTGGAGATAATGACAGATTTAAGGCAATATAGTCTTTTAATTTTTAAATTGTATGGATGACTTTTTATTTCTATAACACAATTATTTCTCTCTTGAGAAAACAGAAGGCCCACTCTGATTGAATCCTCCCTTGCAGTAAAGAAAAATTATGGGTAAGCAAAATCAATTTTCATGGCAACCTCTGGCAGTGTATACAACATTCCTCATCCATGATCTGCCGCTCTATTGGGAGAAAAAGGTGTAAGTTTCATCATGTTTCTCTAGAACTGAAATGACTTAATTTTGAGAGTAATATTATTAAAATAAAAAGCTTTCTTCTCATGCTGCTTTTTTGCTTGGGATTTAGGGCATCAGAGTAAGTTATAATCCTTTACCATTTGTTGATAAACAGCTTCAGTGTTTTTTATATTTAATCTTTCAGAAGTTCTCTCCTGAAGGATAGTTAGGATTTAGAGGGATAAGAGGTCTGAGAAATCATCTCTTCTGGTATCACATTACATAAATGAGGAGGCTGATGTCAAAGAGGAAAGCTTTTTTTTTTGCCTAATATCATACTAATAAAAATGGCAGAATCAGATTTTGAACCCAAGCTTTTGGAGTCTAAACTATTTTCCATTATGCCACAATACCTCAAGTCTATACATTTAGTTAATGCTAGAGAACTTCTCTAGTTGCTAGAGAAATGTTATATTGAGGGTTGAGAAAAAATACCTATCCAAGTCTCATCATTTGTTTAACCCAATTATTTGGTATAAATGGTGTGGTTATATAGACAGGAACTAAATGGAAACCAAAAGCATGGAACATATCCATTTTTTTAAAATTACCAGTACATGAATATGTATATGCAACAAAACTAGGAAGGCTAAGCTTTTGTGAACAGAGATTGTTTGGGAGTATAAAGGCAGAAGCATCTTGGCTCCTGGCTCCACTTCTTTACCTAATTCTTAAGAGGTAAACTCTCTGGTAAGTAGGAGTAAACCAGATTGGAATTGTGGTCAAGAGATGTTTCCTGGATGGTAATGAAGAGAGACATGAAGCCAGGATTACAACTCCCAGGATAATTATGGAATGGAAGGAACAGTTAATTTGATGATGTGGGGGAAAAATTATAGAAAACTGACATAAAAAGGACTGAATTCAACAAGAAGTTATCAGAAGATCCCTCTGAAACTACGAGGCAGAAAAATTTGAGTTCGGATTCTACTTCCCTAACTACATACTTCATAGAAAGTCATTTAAACTCTGGAGGAGTTACTATATATGACACATATCCAGTCAGAATGACATGAAAGTTTAATACCTGCATGATTAGAAGGATAGAGGAAATCTACATAGAAAATGATAGGTGTGGAAGAGGAGATAATTTGGGACAAAGAGAATAAGTTCTACTAATACATCGTTGGTGGAGTTGTGAACTGATCAAACTATTCTGGAATAATTTGGAACTATGCCCAAAGGGCCATAAAACTGTACATACACTTTGATCTAGTAGTGTCTCTACTGAGTCTGTATCCTGAAAAGGTCATAAAAAGAGAGAAGACTCCACATGTGCAAAAATGTTTGTAGCAGCCCTTTCTGTAGTGACAAGGAAATGGAAATTGAGTGGATGCCCATCAGTTGGAGAATGTCTGAAGAAATCATGGTATGTGAATGTAATGGAATATTATTGTTCTATATGAAATTATGAGCAGGTTGTTTTCAGAAAAGCCTGGAAAGACTTATATAAATTGAAGCTAAGTGAAGTCTGTAGAACCAAGCGAACATTGTATACAATAACAACAAAATTATGTAATAATAAACTGTGATGGTTCTTTTCAACAGTAGAGTTGGCAATTCCAATAGACTTGTGATAGAAGGAGCCATCTATATATTCAGAGAGAGAACTATGGAGACTGAATATGAATCACTATATATATTTTCATCATTTTTGTTGTTATTGTTGCATTTGTTTGCTTGCTTTTTTCTTTCTCATTTCCTCCCCCTTTGACTTGATTTTTCTTGTGCAGCATGATAAATATGGAAATATGTTTAGAAGAATTGCACATGCTTAACCTATATTAGATTATTTGCTGACTAAAGGAAGAGGGAAGTGGGGAGGTAAGGAGAAAAAATTGGACAACAAGATTTTGTAAGGATGGATGTTGAAAACTATCTTTGCATTGTATGTATTTTGAAAATAAGGTATTATTAAAAATTTTAAAAGAGAGGATAGGTCCTTTTTGAAATATTGAGTTTAAGATATCTATGGAAACATCCAGTTTGAAATAATTTATAGGTAGTTGGTAATGCTGGATTGGAGTTTGAGAGAGGAGAACTGATTATTTATTTAGGACTGGGAATATTTGACATAGAGATGATATTTTAACCTATGGGAGATTAGATCCCTATGTAGGAGAGAAATTTGAAAGTTAAGGGAAAATTAAAAAAGGACTTTAAACAGAGTCTTGGAGTACAATCATAGTTAGGAAGAATGACACAGATGATGGACCAACAAAGAAGGTCCCTTATTCCCTTTAAGATTATGGAGTTTATTTTTTAAAGTGGATATAAAAGGAACTTTTACATGCAAACATTAAATTAAAAATTAAAAAAAATGGACCATTCTTTGGCACTTTCTGAAGCCACAATAACTCAGGTGGATGAGCATCTTCCAGGTGAAAGATTAGCCTATTGAAGATGACTCTGGCAAAAATCTTGTAAACAATGACTAAGAGACAGACCCTTCTGTGATTGTCACAGTGCAACCTATTTCCCTCTCCTGATGGACAATAAGCACCCTTGAACTGCTGGAGGATAATCTCCTCTTGCCATGTCACCTGAAGATTTCAGTCAACTTTTGTATGAGCATTGTATCCTTTGCATTGTAAATCTTACATAAAAGAGGTGCATAAGAAATAGTTTTACAACGAAGGGAAAAAGGGGACATCAGACAATGCTTCAACATCACTCTCACTGGAACTGGTTCAAAGAGGGAAGAATACATATATATGTTCTGTTGTATATAGACACGTAACTTAAGGATTGTTCATCCTTCATTTTCAAAAAGAACCAGTAACATTATGCAGTGATGTCTTTGCTTGCCCATGAATTGAATTTAAATGAGGAAGAGTTGAACAAAATCATCAGTCGCATTCTCTCTTTCAGTCATCTAAATCCAGTGGCCAGACAAAAGTCAACATGATTGATGATGGCCCAGGATGCTGTATGCTATATGCTTTGATGTCTGACCAAGATCTAAATATTCCATAGCACCTGCTTATTTGCTTTCATGGCCATCAGAACGATTTGTTCTTACCTTCGTATTCCACTGGAGAACTTCACATGCTTGGAAGAGACATTCTCCTAACTCATTAATGTGTTTGATTTACCTTTGTCAAATCCAAAAAAATAAATGATCAAAAAGTCACAGAAGTTATGCAATCTTGGTTAACTCTGAAAAATACCAAAAGGCTCACATAGGTAATACCCTAACTATTAAATAGTGAAAAAAGCAAAATAAAATAAAACCAAAGAGTTAACAGTGTTTTTAAGCAAAAAGATTTCTAAATTTTATTGGAGAAAGGAAACTAGGCACCCATGCCAAAGTCTATTGTGATACTGTGAAGACCCACTATAGTGAGGTTAAGCCCTGATACATATGTAGTAGGGGTTAGACAATCAAACACAAAAGTAGTGGCCGTGGCAATGGAGGTGGGGTATGTAACAGCAATAATGAGGCAGGTTTGAATCATATCAGGGCTTCATGAAAGCAATGTGGTTCCTGAAGGTGCTTGTCCAAACTCAGAGACTACCTGGGGCCAGTGTGAAACAATTCATGGATTTTGCTATAGGCAAAGTTGATCCAGAGAGTGAACACAAAGAATTATTGTTATGCCAAGCTCAAGGTGCAGCTTGTTTGCTAGTCCTTAGCTCTAGAAAACAGGTTGCATCCTAGTAGCAAAAAGAAAAGTTAAAAAAGAGGGTAGTGGTGGTCTTGGCACGGGGATCCCAACACCTTCAACATAGTTTAGCTCATTTACCCAGATGGTATTATCAGGATGTGGCCATTGCACATGATACAGCTTTTCAGAGTCACAGGTGAGAAGCAGTTGGGAGGAGAACACCAAAAGTTTTCACCCTAAAAAGTATTCTGTAAGCCCTAATACAAAAGGTGCTAGTCCTCTTTGAGCACCTCCTGTACATACAACTTATCCAGTAGGGCAACAGGAAGGAAAGGGGATAAGAAAAAAGAGGGAGGTGACAAAGGGAGGTGACAAAGGGGAAAGCAGGAGTAAGGGAAGCAAAATAGACTTTTGAGGAGGGACAGGATAAAAAGAGAAAAAGAAAAAGATAACTGAAGATAATGGGATGGAGGGTTATATACAGTAATCATAACCGTTAATGCGAATGGAAAGAATTCACCTACTCAATGTTGGTAGATAACAGAATGGAATAGAAACCAAAAGCCCACAATCTATTTACAAAAAGCATACATGAAACACACAGAATTAGAATAAAGGGCAAGAGCTGAACTTAATATGCTTCAGTTGAAGTAAAAAAGGCAGAGATAGCAAAAATTATCTCAGAAAAAGCAAAAATAAAAACAGACCCAATTCACACAAAACAAAAGCAAAAATAGATCTAATTAAAAGAGATAATTAAGAAAACTACTTTTTTGTAAAAGGTATCATAGACAAATATTTTTAAAATAGAGCAAGTTTCTCTGATAAAGGCCTCATTTTTTCAGATATATTGAGCATATTTTTAAGAAAGAGCCATTCCCTAACTGATAAATGATCAAAGGATATGAAGAATAAATTAAATGTATTTATAGTTCTATGGAAAAAAAATGCTCTAAATTGCTTTTGATTAGAGAATTGTAAATAAAAACAAATTACAATTGTAAATAAAAACTTAGGTACTACCTCAGAATAGATCACCATCTATCAGAAATAACAAATTCTGAGGAGATAAGGAGGGAATAGGTGATGTGGGTTGAGGTCCCTTTAAGATTTCTTTCTGATTCCCTATCCCCATGGGCTGAAGAAGCTAGGATCTTTGATTCACAAATCCTAGTCAAAAGCACCCTTTTGAATTCCAATGATATCCCAGCTTTCTCAGCCCCCACCGGAGCTGAGCTAACTTGGGCTTTCCCAGCCCTCCACTATCTGCTCAGGTTTCCCCAACCCCCACAAACAGCTTCCTCCTTATCTAAAAACCCATTGAATATTATTCAATTCTAACACTGGCCGAAACCTGCCAGGAGCCTGGGACTCCACCTATCTTCAAGATCAACAAGAGCCCCCATTATAAAAAGGGAACCCTGAAGCCCATTCTTAGCAGGAGTCCCAAGCATGGTATCCTTCTGGCCATGTAAGGATTCCTGTATGCCCTGTGACCAGCTCTGGCCCTGGCATCTTTCTACCTTTATCCTTACTTCCAAACCCCTACAATAAACCTTTTTTTTTTATCACTCTAGGTTTTCAGGCCTGTAAATTTCTTTACAGGGGACTCTGTGCCACCACTAGACTGTATTTAACTATGTATCCTTGCACTGAACCAAAGGGGGTTACCCCTTACCTAATTCTCTAATTCTCATCACTGGTAGAGTAGTAAATTGATCCAAACACATTGGAAAACAATTTGGAACTATGCTCAAAGGATTATACTAGCTATACCATTACTAGATTTATATCCCAAAGAGATCAAAGGAAAAGGATTTAAATGTACAAAAGTATGGCAGCTCCAAGCAACGCTTTAAGATCATAATCTTCAGACCTGTATTAATAAAAAGATTGTTCCTTTAGAAAGCTCCCTACCATTCTACCTCTTCCTTCTCTCTTTCCCCAATGCTTCCCTCTTTCTCACCTTTTCCTTTTGATTGGAGAGTTTTCCAACAGAATAGACTCATTCCCATGCTTTCTGAATATCCAAACTTCTTTAACTGCCCTAATAATGGTAAAATTCTTAGGAATCACATTTAACATCCTCTCATATAGAAATGTAAATAGATTAACCTTATTAAGTCCCTTATGAATATTCGTTCATAGTATTTTTTATGTATTATTTGAGTCTTATGTCAAACCTTCTATTCTGCTCTGGTCTTTTCATCGGCAGTGCTTGAAAGTCTTCTGTTTAATTAAATATACATCCTCCTCCCCCACATACACACTTCCAAAGGATTACAATCAATTTGGCTGGGTAGGTTATTCTTGGTCATAACTCTAGCTTGTCTTCCCAAATATCTTATCTAAAGCCCTCTGATCCTTCAAAATGGACCTCACTAAATTTTATGTGATCCTAACTAAGGCTCCATGACATTTGAATTGTTTCTTTCTGGTTGATAGAAATATTTTCTCTGATCTAGAAGCTCTGGACAATGGCTATAATATTCCTGAGAGTTTTCATTTTGGGACCTCTTTCAGGGTCCCAATCAGTGATCAGTGGATTTGATTTCTATTTTTAAATATCTAATAATTCTTAAATACTCCTAAAATGAAATTCTGAAAAAATCCTTAAATATCTTTTTGATCTATTTTCCAGATTTGTTTTTTTTTTTATTCTGATGAGATATTTCACCTTTCTTCTATTTCTTCATCCTTTTTACTTTGTTTTGTTTCTTGATGTCTCATGGAATCATTAGCATCTACTTACATTCCAATTTTTAAGGGAATATTTTCTTCATTTAGATTTTATATCCCCCACTTCCTAATTTTGTCAATTCTGCTTTTTAAGAATTTCTTTTCTTCAGTGAATTTTTGAACCTCTTTTATCTAGTTAATCTTCTTTACATAATTTTCTCATATTTCTCTTATTTTTTCCCTCAATTTTCCATCTACTATTCTTATCTCTTCCTTTAACTCTTCTAGGATTTCTTGCTGGGCATTGGAACAATTGCATTTTTGAGGCTTTCAAATTGTTGTCTTATTCATAGTTTGCCTTGGTCTTCCCTGCCACTACAGTAACTTTTGGTATCAAATTCTTTTACTGTTGCGTTTGTTATTTGTTCATTTTTCCAGTCTAATTATTGACTTTGAAATTTATGTCAAGGTTGGACTCTGTTTACATTGGGGGAGTGGCAATATAAAAAGCTTCAGGATTTTTCATGCTGCTGTTTTTTTCTGAGGGTCTGCAAGGTTTGGGTGCTTCCAAGATAGTGTAATTCTGGGAGAAGTGTGATCACTGCTCTCTTGGTTTGTACTTTGGTCTTTACCAAGGAAAGGTCCCTGTATCCCTGCAGCTGCATGCATTACCTTTCCTATTTGCTTTGGAACTTTTACCAGTTTATTGATTTTGTCAACTGTCTCATTTAAAGAGAACTTCTTTTCACATTAAATATTATCAAATTTTAAAAATGATGGTAAGAAGCTTCAGGAGCTTTCACCCCAGAGATGGTATGGAGGTCAGAGGACTGATCAGAAAAAGATTCCAGAGAAACATTTGCTGGCACTGGCTGGTACTGATTGGCAATTCTCTTGCCTATATGCAGTTCTGGTCACAGTTTCAGGGTAGAGAGGAACACAGGAAACCAGTCACAAGAAAAATATTTGGGCCGTGTAGACTAGGTCATCCAATTATCCATCCAACTGGATTCTCTGATATCTAATCAGCATGAAATTCTCAGCCATAAAGTTCAAGGCAATCATACTATTTATAAAAGTCCCGATACTTTTCTTTCTCAAGCCAGAGATGGCAGTAGAAAACCCTTATGAAAAGTGAACATATCCATCTTTCTTTAAAATGGCACCAATGGTCAATCTGGAACTCTTTGCTGACTAAATCAGTTCTCTCTCTAACAAGTCAGGAATTAATCAGTTGAAACTTCTCCATTGACAATTTCTGATAATCACAGTTCCAACCAAACATTATTTCAAATCTTCAAACTTGTGGGCTTTCTTTTTTATCCTGCTGCTTTCTTGCATGATCTCATTTTTTTTTCATTCAATGTATTAAATCAAAATCAAAGTCTTCTGACCCCCCAGTGGTTTATCTTTACTTAAAAAGTCACAGTTCCCCAAATTTCTCCTATCAAATTGATAATTTTTATTATCAAATTTTATATCAAATTTTAAGACAACAGTCTTAAAATCATACCTTGTTATCCAAATAATTATATGACTTGTCATTTTCTTAGTCTTAACTTCTTCAATTACAAAACATAATATTCCAAAGTAGGGGAGGTATCTATCATTTCTCAGCTCTGAAAGCAGTATTATTTCTTTAGGCACTTGAAGCTGTTTCACACTCATATTTTTCTAGTTTTTTAATAAATAAAAGATATTTCATGGACTTTTATAACATTAATTTATTCCCACAGAGTGAGGCATCCTTCTATTTTGTTGATAAGTTCTGAGCCCTCACTTCTACATTACAAATAAATTTCTCTCCCAATACAATCTGAAATCTGTTTTTTCATATACATATTTTTATCAGTGTATATTAAAACAAAGTTCTTTTTCTACTTGTATTAAGCATCTAAAATGCTCCTCCATAATAATGGTAATATCATAATTAAAAACACTTCTTTTGCCCTTTCCATCCTGTGATCTAAGGTAATAAAGAAACAGTGAGTTTGCCATACTGAGTATTATCCCTTTTGCCTCATTGTTATGCAAATGGTTATATTTAAGATATAACATTTGTATTATCAATGTAAGTAATTGTAAATGGAAGCTCAAAACAGGGAATTTAAGGGTTATAGGAGTGGGTATAGGAATTATATTCCTTCATGACAGGAATATTCCTAGCATTTTGAGAGCATTTGTGTAATAACCATATATATGGAGTTTCTTTGAAAGTCCTTGACAGTATGAATTCAAGCTGGGGTTTTAAGCCAGCCCAGTAATTTAGGGTAAGGGTCCATCCCAGGGACATACTATGGATTGAAGAAGCTGTCAGCCAAACAGAGGGAAAAGCAAGAAAAAAAGTGTAATAGAAACCTAGAGAGAAGAAAAATTCCTGGAGGTGAGGTTGGTCAGCAGTATCAAATGTTTCAGGAAAGTTAGGAATAATGATGATTGAGAAAAGATCATTAGAGTTGACAAGTAAGAAATCACTGATAACTCAGAGAGTGAAGTTTCAATAGAGTAAGATGGTAATAGGTTAGATTGTAGAGAGTTTAGATGTCATGCTTATGATGTCATTAGTTCACTTTAAGGATAAATAAACAGCAAAGAGTGTTTAAAAAACATTGAGATGAAATGCTGAGTATGATGGCTCATACCTGTAATATCTGCCATTGAGGAAACTGAAGATAGATTGCTGGATCTCAAAAGTTCTGAGTTGTAGTAAGGCTGAAGCTGATCTACATTGTCTGGAACTAATATATCAAACTCAGGACTGAAGGAGCAGCAGGTTGCCTAAGGAGAGCTGAACTGGTTCAGGTCAAAAATAGAAGTGATCAAAAGTTCCATGCTGATTAGTGATGAAATTAAATTCAAATTAAATTCATGCATTATCACTGCAACTTTCAGCCTGGGTGAGATAGGGAGTGAGGGGGGGAAGAGAGAGAGAGAGAGAAAGAGAGAGAGAGAGAAAGAGAGAGAGAGAGAGAGAGAGAGAGAGAGAGAGAGAGAGAGAGAGAGAGAGAGAGAGAGAGAGAGAGACAGAGAGACAGAGAGACAGAGAGACAGAGAGACAGAGAGACAGAGAGAGACAGAGAGACAGAGAGAGAGAGAGAGAGACAGAGAGAGAGAGAGAGAGAGAGAGAGAGAGAGAGAGAGAGAGAGAGAGACAGAGAGAGAGAGAGAATGAGAGGAAGAAGGGAGAGAAACAGAGATAGATGCAAATAGACACACAGAGGCAAAGAGAGATAGACAGACTGACACACAGAATGGAAACATCAAGTTAAGAAATTTGGACAGTGTCTAGATAGCTTTTGACACTATTCACCTGATTCTCTGTCCTTACTGAATTTTTGTGATAGAGATTGGTTGTAGTTCTTTTTATTTGGCTGTCCTCAATCATAACTGCACAATCATCATTTGTTCCCTTTATGTGTGAGAAGACCTCAGATGTCTACTTGATATGTCTCCTTTTATCTCTACAAACTCTTATCTTGATTTTATTAGCTCCTTTGCATTCGATTATCATCTTTGTGCAAATAATCACTTAATATATTTATCTTGTCCATTTCTCTCATGAGCTCTAGTCACCTTACCTTTCTACATTTGTTCAATAGCTCCATCTGGATGTGTCATAGGTATCTAAAACTCATCATGTTCAAAACAGATTTCATTATCTTTCTCCATAATCCCACCCCTTTCCTTAAATTCTCTTTTTCTCTATTCTTTGAGTCATTTAAGTTTGCAATCTAGTAATCATCTTCAAATCTTCACTCAGTAATCTCCTATAATTAATCAATCACTAAATTTTGTTGATTCTATTTATTCAACAATACTTCTATCTATTCATAATGAAAGCTTAATCACCATGGTCTAGACCAGGACATTTTAATTTTTTTTCTACTTATGACCCCTTTTCACTTGAGAAATTTTTTTAGAACTTCATTGTGAATCTGAGCTGAGGTGTTTCTGGTAACATTTATGTATGCACAGTGCAAAGTGCACATGGGTGTTTAGAACCAAAACACCTCAGATTCATTATGCGTTTGTTTTTTAATCAATTTTTGGTCATAGCCTTTAGAAATCTTTTATTGCTGCCAATTTTTGAAATTCCCATATTTAGTTATACAAAACCATATAAGATTTAAGAAACTTTGGTCTAAGAACCATTACCATTATCAGCCCTCACCTAGATTATTGCAATAATCAACTAATTGGTCTGTATGTGACATTTTATGTGGTATCTCTGTGCTTTTCAATAATCTATCCCTCAGTATCCCTTTTCATTTCTGCTTCTTGGATCCCTTACCCTTATTACATTTAAGCACCCTCTTTCAAAAACCTTTCCTGATTCTCTCATTAGTGGTGTATTCCCAAATCCTTGTGTATGTGTGTGTTTGTGCATGTGTATGTAATTTACATATCCTATATTTATTTTTCTGTGAGTTTTTGTAAAAGCCATAGCCATAGCTAATCTACTTAAAGTTAGGGACTGTCTGGTGGATCTGCCTGCCTTATTTCTCTCCTAAATCCAATGCATCCTCCAGTTAGTCACCAAAGTGATTTTCCTAAAGCATAAATCCAACCAAGTCATTGCCCTATTCAATAAATTTCAGTGGTTTCCTCTCTCAGCAAAGGCAAATGCAAAATGCAATTCAACATCCTTTAAAACCTAGCCTCCTTTTACACCTTACTCCCCATACATAATCAATGATTCTATTGACCTCTTGGCTATTCTATGAATTAGATAATAATTTTTTTAGTTCCAGGCATTTCATCCCCTGGGCCTGGAATACTCTTCTTCCTCAATTATGCCTATTAACTTGTCTGGTTTCTTTTAAGTTTTAACTAAAATCCCATCTTTTACAAGAAACCTATCCAAATCCCCTTCATTTTAGTACTATCCCTGTTAATGATTTCCTATTTATTATGTATATAGCTTGCATGTTGCATCTTCCATTGGGTTGTAAGCCCTAACACTTACCACAATGCTTGGCACACAGTATGTACTTAATAAAAAATATTGATTGATTGTCTCACTTTTGAATTGATTTCTTCAAGACCTAGCCTAATCTTTAAGGCCTTTAGTAAGTAGAAATAAATCCTTGTTAACTTATTTTTATCGATTAGAGGTGAGGAATGAGAGTATCCTAGGAAATTTTCTAGTATGAATAATAGGCACATTTATAAAAATATTATTGCTCTCTTGGTAGCACATCAAGTAACTGTGTATTTTACCTACCTTTAGCACTGTGTCTGCTCTTTAAATAATAGGAAGATGGTACTGCTTTTTTAGGGAAAACCAAACCTATCCTCCTAGGTATCCTTTAGATCATCCTGGAAGAGTCATAATATATTATCCCATCCGTATTTTTTGCATCTTGGCCTCTTATCTGCTTGTTTTATGTTTGTTCTTTCTCAACCCACAAAAACCCTATATAGTGACACTCAGGTTAATTGCAGTGACCAATCTTGGTATCAGAGGAGAGATGAACAAATATACCCAAAGAATGTTATGTTCTGGCCTATGAGGCCAGGGACTATTTCATTTTTATGCTCATATTCTTATTATCTAATACAGTGCCTGGCACAAAAATAGGACCTAAATAAGTGCTTATTAATTGATTAATTTATCAATATTTTTCTTTTCTGAATAGTGAAATAGGGGGACTACAAAGGTGGAATGTTGTATGTGCTGCCAAACACGGGCACTTTGCTGATTACTTAGTTTAGTTGTTTTTCTTTGTTACAAAGGAGTGATCAGTGGTGCTGAGATATGACTTTTTTGGGGGGGAAAGGAAATTTACACATTAACTTTGATGTATATTATAAAGGAATAGCAAGGTGGACATAATGAACTTGTAGTTTCATGTATACTCATTTTTTTGTTATACTACGTTTTTGAAATTTATTTCATATATTAAAAATTAATAATTTGAAAAAAGAATGACATTTGGTGTTTAAAAAATACTCAAATCATCAAATCCCATATGTCCATGTTTTGCCCTCTGAGTTGTTTTTGCAGTAGTGTATAGTACTTGTCTTCATGCAATGGAGAGAAGCTAGATTGCAATTAGAATTCAAAACTTAAACTCCTTTATAATTATCCATTCAGATGATAAGTTGACTATGAACTAAGCATCCTTACTATATTTGTGTGTTCTTTAATACCTTCTCACTCCCCATATTCTCTATTAGGTACAAGATTTTAATTATTCTATTTTCTTGAAAAAAATTTTTTTTAATTAAAAGCAGGCCAATGTGCAGAGAGCCCCAAAGCAGAAGCAGGCCTTGGAGGACAGTGGAGTGAAAGGGCAGGCTAGTCCAATCCACTGTTGGTTTGGCACCAAGAGACTGTCAGGAAAGATAATCAACTTATGATCAGGCACACCGCCATGTAAACACAGGGGAACTAATGGCTACATCCAAGAAACTGTTCTGAATGTCAAGTGCATCACATTTGCCGAAATAGGAGACAAGGAATGAGCCAAACTTTGGTCCATACCAAAGAAAAGATTTTAAAAAATGGCATTTAAAAAAATTCCTCTGGGCTCTATTAAGACCCAATTTTTCTAAATGAGATACTCCTCTCAGTCACATGTGCAGACATGTATTTGATTTTTTTCTTTTCCCATTGTTAAGCTTAATGTGATAATAAAGCAGCTTGAAGTCACTTTAAGTTTGCTATGCCAACTTGTAGGCCATTGAGAAAGGTCAGAAGGCATGAGGGATCATCAGGGTCAGATTACTCTCCAGTACAATTGGTTGTCTCTTGGCTAGGAGGGTTAACACATATTTTTCCAAGGTGGTAAAGGCAACAGCTGCCTCTAGGAAGTCTTTCAGGCTTAGTATTATGATATGTTCTTCCTCCTGTTGCTCAAACTGCAATGTAGGGATTGTGTGGCTATGGGGACATTTCTGAGATCAGCCTGTCTTCTGCTGAATACCATATATTATCAAAGGGCAGAATTCCACTGCCTGGCAAAGAGCCAAGGACAGTCCTATTTTTGTAGAGGAGAAACAAGAATACTTAGAGTATTCTTGTCTCAGATGGCATTCAGACACTTTGCCTGCAGAATAGATTTAATCCCTTGAGTTTAATGTCTGCTCTGGGATGGGGGGAAGGAGGTGTAAAGGAGAGAGAAAGAAGGAAACAGAGAGAAGAAAAGGAGGAGGAGGGAGGGAGAGAGAGAGAGGAAGAGGGAGAGAGAGGGGGGAAGGGAATAAGGGAGAGAGGGAGGGAGACAGACAGAGACAGACAGACAGACAGAAGATGGAGAGAAAGAAAGGAGAGAGAGAGAGAGAGAGAGAGAGAGAGAGAGAGAGAGAGAGAGAGAGAGAGAGAGAGAGAGAGAGAGAGAGAAATTTATTATTTATTCTGATCTGATATGGAAGAAAAAGGAACAAATATCTGTGGAATAAAGGGTGTGATAATTTTAAAGCTACAGTTGACTTTGGGAGAATCATAATGGAGTGAACAAAAACCTCCAGTTATTTTGAATACAGTGTGGGTCAGATTGTGTGAGAAACTGTATTTTTAGGTAACACTGCCACTCACAGGTATAAATACTTCCCAAGCTGGCCAAGAGCTTACTATAAAATTAGCAAATGGTAAGAGGGCTCCTTTTATTTCTTTTTCCCCCTTTTTTTCTTGGGTCATAGAATGTAAAGCTTTTGCAACTATGTGTAACACAGAACAAGATACGGTTTTATTCAAGGAAACATTGTAGATATAGGCCTTGTAATATGATGGCAAACAGTAGTTTGCCAAGTTGCTCACCATTTTAAAGTGAGTTATTAAAGTTAGGATTTACTCCTTGAAAAATGCTACAAATAAGAGCTTTATTTATTGGTTTGTTGATGACCTAGATTTAATAAAATGATGCTGAAAATGATAATAATGCATATTAAACTTAAAAAGTGTGTCATGTCCTTTAATTTTTGAAAGCTGGTTTATTTTTTAAGTGAGTTCAACCATGAGATATTCCAGCTGAATATTCATATCTTAAGACAAATATAATAATACAAATAGAAGATATATGTAATACATATATCTTCTACTTTGTGCTTATGTGCATACACACATGCACATACACATATATACACATAAAATACATATCCAGCTATCCAGAAATCAATATCCATATATATATATATATATATGGCATATATGTGTTTTAATATAATATTATATATTTATATGTATACATTTGTGTGTGAGATGACCAGTGAACATTAAGGAATGGGAATAGTTATGCCAAAAAATAAGATTTCATCAAAATAGATCCTATCAATCTAACTTTTTTCTTTTTGTTGGCATGATTACAAAACTGGTAGGTAAAAGAAAGGACATTAATAAATATTCATTATAGTTTACTAAAATAGTCAAGCACCATGCTTGAGCTACAAATACAAAAATAAGACATTTCCCACCTTCCATTCAAGTGGAAGGGACATATAGAGAGTGGTAACCAGGAAAGGCAGTTTTTGTGTCTGGGAAGTCACAAAAATGGTGAGTGGACCAATAAGGCAGTCAACTTATATACCCTTTTCAGTGGTACTAGTAGTATTGATCTGATTACAGTTTTTAGAATAAAAGATAGAATGAAGACAGAAGGTAGAATTGGAGGAAAGTTAGGTATGACAATGGCAGGGTAGAAAACTCCCGGGGAAAACATGAACCAAAGAACTGAGTATCTTAACTTCACTGAAACATGACCCTATAATAGGTCCTAGAAATGCTATTTGTATGGTTTGCATCGATTTTATCAAAACCTTTGAGAAAGTATCTTCCAGTGGAAAACATGGAATGATGAAGGTTAGGTCTGATATAATTAGGTAAATTTGGATATAATTGGCTGTTTGGAATCAAGGAACAGTCAACAGTAATTTGATGCCAATCTGGTGGGAAGTTTCCATTAGAAAATTACAGGGAACAATTGCTGGTCCTGTACCACATAACATTTATATGAATGACTTGGACAAATACATAGTTTGCCTGTGTATATAGTTTGCAAATGACACAGAAACAGAGGAATAGTTAACAAAACGAATGGTAACATTTGAATCTAAAAAGATATTTACAAATTAGAAAATTGGACTGAATCTGATAGATGGAAAATTAATAGAGATTAATGTAGAACCTTACATGGGTTTAAGAAATCTACATCATAAGCTAAGATAAGGGAAGTATGGTTAGAAGTTTGGCTGGAAATGATATGGCAGTTTTGAAAGAATTCAAGCTTAATATGAGTCAGTGGTGTGTGATTTGGGGCTGCATTGTGAGGTAGGACTTCTAGGAATAAAGACCTAATTGTATTGTGTTTTTACCTGGTAAGGACACATCTGGACTATTGTTTTAGACTCTGGACAATAATTTTAGGAAGGAATTTGATTAGCTAGAGGAAGATCAAAGGACAGAAACCAGGATAAAAAAGAATAAATTCAGACCATGTTAGAATCGGTTGAATGAACAAAGAAAGTTCAATCTGGGAAAAAGAAGTGCGGGTATCTCATGCTATCTGACTATAAAATTTTCAGTGTGAACATTTGAAAAACCTTGGAAATTGGCACACTACAAAACAAGTCCTGGTGTGTGTGTGTTTGTGTGTGTGTGTGTGTGTGTGTGTGTGTGTGTGTGTGTGTGTGTGGTGTTTGCTTGTTTTGGCAAAGATTAATGGAGTGGTTGGCCATTTCCTTCTCCAGATCATTTGACAAATGAAGAAACTGAGGCAAGTGGGGTTAAATAATTCAGTCACATAACTAGTGTCACAGACACATTTGGACTCAGGAATATGAATCCTCCTCATTGAAGGTCCAGTGCTCTGTGCATTATAGCACTACCTAAAGCTGTGCAAAAGTAGAATGAGCTATTTCAGTAGATTGTGGGTTCCTCTTTATCACAGGCTGGAAAACCATCTATAGAGATTATTATAAAAGATATTCCTTTTGGATATAGGTTAAATGATATGATTTTAAAGGTCCCTTCTAATTCTGACAGTCTGGGATTTGAGAACAAAGTTTCCCATACTGAACATGTATTTTCCCCTACTTCCTCTTCTAGCCACTTGAAACATACTTTATATATCTAATTCTTTAATTATCCCTAATTACATTGGAAATAAATGATAGAGAAAATTTTATCCATTACTATAGAGATACTTTCCGAGGTATTTTCTAAAATTTTCTAAAAAATATTAAAAAGAAAGTTCAATGTAAAGCAGATATGCTTCTAAGTCTTTATTTTACTCAGAATTGTGATAATTAAAAACAAAAACAAAACATCTCTAGATTCTTGGGCCTCCCTGAGATTTATGGTACTCACTAGCTATTTATATTTTGCCCATTTGTCAATCTCTCCTCCCTTTGTCTAATCTCACTTCTTTTTCCTCTGTATAATGTTGCCTCTCATATAATCTAGCTTCCTTGGTAAGGAGGTGATAAAAGATTCAAGTATTCTACTGAGAATTTGATAGAAACTGAGTATGTCAATGCAAGATCGTCTCTAAACTCTCTTCTTCTTTTTGTGGCTTACAGACCATCATCCCATATGAAATTTAATTCCAGATCCAGTGGATTCTTTGCCCTGAAGTGTTTTCCAATTGCTCCTATACCCTACCAGGGGTTCTCAAACTATGGCCCACGGGCCAGATGCGGTCTGCTGAGGACATTTATGCAACCCGCCAGGTTATGGCAAATGGGCTGAGGGGTAGAGACAGAGTGTGAGTTTTTGCTTTTACTATAGTCTGGCCCCCCAACAGTCTGAGGGACAATGAACTGGCCCCTATTTAAAAAGTTTGAGGACCACCTTATCTCTAGGTATTTCAAGTTAGGATAGAAGAACATTGTGTCAATCAACACGTACCATAATTTATTTTGAGTATCCTTATTTTGTCCAGAACTTTCATGAAAATATCCCTTAGGACCCTAGACCTTAAGAGTGGACTGGGACAAGGATCCTAATCAAAGATTTGGAATTATGAAATAATAATAGCTAACATTTAAATAACACTATGCCAGGTACTTTACAATTATTTTCTTATTTGATATTCACAACTGTAGAAGATAAGTGCTATTATTATTCCCATTTTATAGTTGAGGAAACTGAGGCAAACAGAGGTTAAATGACTTCCCTATCTAGTGTCTAGGTCTAGATTTGATGTCAAGGCTTCTAAACTCCAAGATTGGCACTTTATTCAATGCCTCACTTTGCTGCCACGGAGGCCATACTGTATGTTAATTCAGAAAATATTCTTTGAGTACCCTTTATGTGCTCCCTTAAGAATTGATATTTCTCCTTAGATTAGTACTAACAGTGGGGAAGAAAAGGAAGTGAGACAATGTAAAGATTAGAGCTGAAAAATCTGGAGTGGAAACAAAGGAAACAGTGACATATGAAGAGATGAATTCTGTATGGGTTGGGAACAATGAAATGATATTCACCAGTAATGGGAGAAATGGTTGTCCTTGTTTGCTTTTAACACTATTTATTATCTTCCTCACTTTCAACTTAACTGTGATATTGGAAATTTTTTTGAAGAGCATACACCACAGTGAAAGGCAGCTTGGGGATATTGCTGTTTATAGGCAGATCAGAGCCTATACTATTAACAATTTGACTTGAAAAATGCTTAAAATAAAAAAATTGGAAACTGTATGTACAGAATAAAGAAAAAAAAATCTATAAAAAGAATTGGAATTATCTAGCAAAGCCATATGTGAAAACTCTAGAACTTATATGGATCTTGAAACTTTGTTGCAATCCTTCTTCTTTCTCTACAATTTATAATCGGATACTATTTAGTCTGATACTACTCTGCCCTGACTCACTGTAGCAATACTAGAATTCTCCTTTATCACTAAGCTATGACTAAAGCAGAGGTGCCACAGAATTTACTCAGAATCAGACCAGACCATTACCTCTAAGACCCTTTCTAGGAGTATAGTAGATACCAGGCCTTTATCTCTAGGACCCTGCCCAAGAATAGGCCTTAATTAAATTAAATTAAATTTGGTTTTGTTCTTCCTGATTAAAGGTCTTGTACTCTATCCATTGTCTTCATAATTAAACTTAAAGACTCTAACCAATTGAGACAACTTTGCCCTTTATTGTAAAGGGCTTGGTATCTGAAGCTAAAAATCTTCATCTAAGGGAATGACAAGCCCCATTAATAGGCCAAACTCTGAGAAGATGACAGGGGAGGTTTTCTCTTTGTTCTAAGGCAAAAGGTTTTGTGTCTCATCTAAAAGAACTGAAAAAAAAGAAGCCTACCTATAAGCAACCAGAATGGTTCAATCATTGGCCCTGGAATCAAGAAGATGAGTTCAAAACTGGCTTCAGACACATACTAGTTGTGTGACTGTGGACAAATTACGTTGCCTGTTTCCTCTCCTGAAAAATTGTGATAGTGATAGTATCCATATTCTAGGGTTATTGTGAGGATCAGGTGAGATGATAATTATAAGGCTTTTGGCATATAATGACCACTGTATAAATATTAGCTATCTTTAGGATTTGTTGTGCTTAACATTAATCCTCCCTTCATCTATGTTCTTTTTAATTCCATCCCCTACTTTCCCCTTTTCCTATTTTACTTTTGAGTAAAATGTATTTCTGTATAACCCCTCCCCCATATTCTTGTCTCTTTTGATAATTTCAGATGAGTGAAGCTCAAATGTTAGCTAATCCACCTCACTTTGTTTGCATAGTATGTATGTGTGTGTGTGTGTGTGTGTGTGTGTGTGTGTATATATATATATACACATATACATACCTGCTTGTTCACCTTTATTGTATGAGATTTCCCCCTAACACACTTCTCGGTGTGTTCCTCTCTTCTCTCTTTCCATTATTTTCTTAATATTAAAACATAACAAAACCATTCCCAGGTTTTTATCTAATTTAATTCTTGTTTGAACCTTGAAGATGACAGGGTTCAGAAAGGATATAGGTATCATCTCCCCATATTTGAATATAAGCATTTATTCTTATTCTGTCCTTTATCTTCATTCATATTAATGTTTATATTTTTTGTTTCTCTTTACTTTTGTATTTGTTTTTCAACATTTTTATGCAATTTTGGTCTTTTCATCAAGAATGCCTGGAAGTTACTGTATTTTTCTCTGAGGCAATGCTTACAGATGTTTTGGAGTCACTCCTTATGAGGTTTGTGTCTTAAGCATTCCTATGACTATAATACCTCATTATAGTTAAGTTCTCTTAAAGTACTCATTCTTCCATCCTATTTTCTAAACTTCATATTTGATGTTAGGGCTGGGATCTGCTATCCTTCAAGCAGAGATCTGGACTGGTCCCATTGATGCTTTTTTGAGGCATTGAGTGCTATTACAGGATTTCAAGGACATGATAGGGATTTGCAAGCTTTCACTATTCCCAAACTGGTCTGATTTCTATACTCCTGGTCTTAATTCTACAAGTTCCTAAGCTAGGTTTGTGTTTGAGTAATAATAGATTGTCCCTGTCAGTCAACTGGAAATGTGTGTTAGGGCAGAGAAACAGAATTGTAGGCTCACTCTTTGTTTGGGATTCTTATTCTGATTATTCCTCTGCAGGTTGGGCTATGCAATGAAATTGAAACAAGGTTGTATACCTATTTTAACATTTCTTGTTGCTTCAAGGAATCATTGACTTCCTTCCATTTGGTATATTTGAATTTTCAAGAAGTTTGTGGTTTGGCAAGGATGTGTATGTCTGGTGCCAAGCTGTTAATTTCCTTTACAATTCTTACATAGTTCTAATTTCTTTTCCAATATTTTCCTCAAATGCACTCATTCCATTTATAATTAAGTTTTAAGCATTTTGTTTAAATTCTTGCTTTGTTCCAGAAGTTCTAGTTAAATTTGTGCCCAAACTGTGATTTGGGAGTGTGTTGCAGGTGACAAAGATACCAGTTGAAATCTGTCCCCATTGCAGTGCCAACTGCTGGTCCCAGTGTAAATTGGAGATTTCTTACTCTGATGCACAGACTTTCCCTGAGCACTGGAGTATTGCAGGTGCAGTGTCCTCCCAGTATCCATATTGCACAGATATCCTGGGCAATATCTTTCTCTGCTGCAGCAGGTTTGATAAGAGACTCACTTTTTTTTTTCTGAATTTCCTCATCAGCAGTTGGTCTGCTTAGGAGAAGTTTGTGGAGAGCAGCTGAATGCATTGCTTCCCTGGAAGTCCTCTATCTTAGCTTCATTTCTCCAACATCTATTAATTGCCACGTCTTTCCCTACCACAATTGTTAAAATTCTTGAATTCTTAGTAGCAGCTGACACTGCTAGCTATAATCTCCTTCTTTCCATGTCACTGATCTCCACTGGTCTCAACCTCACCTTCCCTCTTCTTGTTTGTCTATCTGTCTCCTTTGCATGATCACCATCCATCTTAGAGATATGGGGGGAAGGGAGAAGGAGGGAGGGAGAAAGGGGGAGAGGGAGAGAGAGAAAGAAAGGAAGGAAGAAAGAAAGAAGGAAATAAAGGAGGAAGGGAGAGAGGAAAGGAAAGAGAAGGGAGGAGGGAGGAAGAAAGAAAGGGAGGAAGGATGGGAGGGAGGAACAAAGGAAAACAGGGAGGGATGGAGGAAAATAGGGAGGGAGGGAGGAAAACAGGGAGGGAAGAAGACAGGGAGGGAGGGAGGGAGGGAGAGAGGAAAAAAGGGAGGGAGGGAGGGAAGGAGTTAGCAAAGGAGGGAGGGAAGGAGGAAAGTATCCACTTCTCATCTCAACCTCTTAGGAACCTTAACTTCCTTCAAGTTAAGGAAGGAAGAAGGAAGGAATGGAAGGAGGGAGGGAGGGCGGATGAGAAAGAGGGAGGGAGGGAGGAGATAAGGAAGGACAGCATACTCTTCTCACCTCAGCCTCTTAATAACCTTAGCTTCCTTCAAGTTTCATCTCCTATGGGATTTCTTCCCCTGATCCTCTTGTTTATTAGTTCTCTTTCTCCTCAAGCCATCTAGTATATATTTATCTGATTACACTTTATAATCTCCAAGTAGAAAGTGAATCCCTTGAGGGTAGAGAATGCTTTTTATTTTGTCTTTGTATCCTCATCAGGTATCACGGTACCTTCTCTGCATTATTAAGTGCTTGTTGTCTTGGAATGGAATTGGATCAGAATTGATGTGTAGAATTGAAATGTGATGTTACACATCACATTGAGAAACATCACACTGAGAGAACAAGGTTGCTGCTGATCAAGAATTATATAGTCTTTTGTTTTACTGAGTAAGCTAACCACAACTTTATGATAACTAATAATTAACATATTTTTTGTTATCAAAGAAAATA